>NC_134925.1:12647500-12910041 GCF_051014615.1 Bombus vancouverensis nearcticus | reverse complement strand
ACCTAACCCAACCTAACCCCCAACCTAACCCCAACCTAACCCCAACCTAACCCCAACCTAACCCCAACCTAACCCCAACCTAACCCCAACCTAACCCCAACCCTAACCCCAACCTAACCACCCAACCTAACCTATACCCCAACCTAACCCCAACCTAACCTAACCCCAACCTAACCCCAACCTAACCTAACCCCAACCTAACCCCAACCTAACCTAACCTAACCCCAACCTAACCCCAACCTAACCCCAACCTAACCCCAACCTAACCCAACCTAACCCCAACCTAACCCCAACCTAACCCCAACCTAACCCCAACCTAACCCCAACCTAACCCCAACCTAACCCCAACCTAACCCCAACCTAACCCCAACCTAACCCCAACCTAACCCCAACCTAACCCCAACCTAACCCCAACCTAACCCCAACCTAACCCAACCTAACCCCAACCTAACCCCAACCTAACCCCAACCTAACCCCAACCTAACCCCAACCTAACCCAACCTAACCCAACCTAACCCCAACCTAACCCCAACCTAACCCCAACCTAACCCCAACCTAACCCCAACCTAACCCCAACCTAACCCCAACCTAACCCCAACCTAACCCCAACCTAACCCCAACCTTTTTTTTTTTTTTTTTTTTTTACGTGGAGAAATCCTCATGGACACCCGCTAGCGGGTAGTGTCGGACTCTTACCGACTAAAACTCCACGGTGGCCTGTCCTGACGCCTGAGTCGAGATGCACCCGGGATCTCTCCCGAATTACTACCGGTTACCCCCGGGCGTCTATCTCTCCTTTCGTCGAAGGGAGGCGTCCTGCTCTTCTTGGACCGCTAGGGGGGACCACGCCCCCTAGCGCCTCGTTCCTGCTGCTTCGTCCTGGGACCCCGTCCCCCGAAGCCTCCTCCTGGTTTCCACGCGCTGCTACGGTGGGCGCGGCGGCGCCGGTGGTGGCGTCGCGCCCCTGTGGCGCGCGGTATTCCTAGGGCGCTGCGATGTCCTGGACGGGTCGCGAGCTCGTTCCCTGATCCTTTCCGCCCGCTCCTTCGCCAGCATCACCTGCTCGCAGTAGGTGCGGACAGCGGCGTACTCCTGGCGCCCTCTCAGCATGGCCGCGACGACCGCTTCTGGGGCTAAGCTCTCGCCGATTTCGAGCCGTAGGACGCGTCGTGGTTCCGCCCACGCCGGACAGAACTCCAGCGTGTGTTGCGCCGTGTCCTCCTCTTCCTCGCAGTGGTGGCAGACGGACGTCGCCTCTCGCCGAATCCTTAGCAGGTACTCGCCGAATACTCCGTGGCCGGTGAGCACCTGCGTCATCCTGAAGGTCAGCGGTGCTCCGCCTCGATCCCTCCACGTCTCCCAGTTGGGAAGCACGGCGCGAACGGCCCGGTGCGGCCGCACGGCGTCCTCCTGGATCAGCTGCGAGCGCCATCGTTCCCAGACCTCCTTCTTCGCCTCCTCCCGGATGTTCGAGGCCGGCTGGCCAGAGGTCGATGGCGTCGGGTTCCTCCGCTGGTGTTCGTATACGCGTTCGAGCGCCAGGGCTTGCAGCTCGAACGGCGGGGACGCCGCTAGCACGGTCGCCGACGCGTACGATGTCGTCCTGTAGCCTCTCGCGATGCGGATAGCGGTCGTCCTCTGCAGCCTCCGCAGCAAGGTCAGGCTGCGGCGACTGGTCGCCAGGCTTCTGGCCCAGACGGGTGCCCCGTAGAGAACTCGGGACCGGACTACTCCCTCGTAGAGTCGGCGGACTCTCGATCCTGCTCCGCCGATGTTCGGTAGGAGGCCGCACAGGGCGTTGGCCGCGGCCGTCGCCTTCGGGACCAGTTGCTCGAAGTGCGGTTCGAAGGTCCATCCGCTGTCGATCGTGAGACCCAGGTACCTCATCTGGCGTCTCACCGGAACCTCTTCTCCGCCGATGTTCACCGTCGATCCTGCGGGAGGCGTTCCTCTTCGTCGCTGGTCGAAGAACCACAGCGCCTCGGACTTGGCCGGCGACACCGTCAGGCCGAGCCTCCGAATGGCGCTCATCGCGCACGCCACGGCGTCCTCCGTGCGGTTCGTCGTGTCCTGCCACCATCGTCCCCCGGCCAGGACCAGGGTGTCGTCGGCGTAGCACACCATTCCAGCCCCGGGGGGCATCGGACATCGGAGGACCGAGTCGTAGGCCGTGATCCAGAGTATCGGACCCAGCACCGACCCCTGCGGAACGCCGCGCTCGATCCGTCTTCTTTCTTCCCCGTCCCTTCCGGCGTAGACGATGTACCTGTCGGAAAGGTACGCGCGGACGATCCTCACCAGGTACGCCGGGACGTCAAAGTGTCGCAGGCCCTCCACGATCCTGGCCCAGGGGATGGAGTTGAAGGCGTTGGTGACGTCGAGCGACACCGCCACCGCTACCCCTTCTCGGGCGACCTTGTCCTCGGCCATGGTCCTCAGCCTCTTCACCGCGTCCACGGTCGAGCGGCCGCGGCGGAATCCGTACTGGCTGTCGTGCCATCCGGGCGTCCTCCGGGTCACGTGAGCCTCCAGCCGGGCGGCGACGATCCTCTCCAGCATCTTGCCCACCTCGTCCAGCAGGCATATCGGCCGGTACGCGGACGGCGAGTCCGGCGGGCGGCCCTCCTTCCGTAACAGCACCAGCCTGGCCGTCCGCCATGTCCGGGGATAGGCGCCCTCCTCCAGGCATCTGTCGAACAGGTGCCGCAGGCGGGGAGCCATGGTGACGATCGACTCCGCCCACGCACGGCCCGGTATTCCGTCGGGTCCTGGCGCCACGTCGCGGGACGCCGTCCTCCTGGCTGCTTCGAAGAGTTCCTCGTCGCTGACTCGCAGCTCCTCGCTCCATCCCGTCGCGGTCGTCGTCGCCGCCTCCTCGTCGTCGTCGTCGGCGGAGGGGGAGGATGGCGCCGGTCGGCTCGCGTCCCTGTCTTCCGGCGGGAACAGCGTCCCGATGACGTTGTCCAACAGCGTCGGGTCCATGTCCGAGGTCAGCGGGGGCGCCGAAGGTCGCAGCTTCTTGGTGACCACTTTGTACGGCCGTCCCCACGGGTCGGATTCCACCTCCTCGATCAGCTCCGTCCAGCACCGAGATTTCGCGGTCTTGATCTCCCGCTGAAGAGTCCGTCTCGCCTCTCTGTACTCCTCGTAGAAGCGGGAGATCTCCTCCTCGTCGCGCGTCAGTCTGCGACGACGGGCCCTTAGAAATCTTCTGCGGGCACGCACGCAGTTTTCTCGCATCTCGGCGATCTCCGGGGTCCACCAGTACGTTCCCTGGTCTCGTCCACCCCCCGGGACGGAGCGCGGCATCGAGGCGTCGCACGCCGCGGTCATGTATCTTCGGAGCTCCTCCGCCTCCTCGTCGATACTTCCTCGCTCGGTCGTTCGTCGGGCGTCCCAGCTCCAGGCGGACACGGTCGTGGCCGCCCGCAGCATCTCCTTGTCCATCTCCTTCAGGCGCCATCGCGGCGGCGGCGGCGGGCGGCGACGGTTCTCTCTCGGTCCTCGTCGTCTCCTCCCTGCGTCGTCCTCGGTCCCCAGGGTTACCTCCATCAGAATGTACAGGTGGTCGGACAGCGTTTCCACCCCCTCGGCCACTCTCCAGTCGCGGATTCGCCTGAGCAGCTCCGGGGTAGCCCACGTGATGTCCACGACCGAGGATCCTCTCCACGCCACGCAGGTGCTCGCCGAGCCCCTGTTCGCCAGCAGGAGCCCCAGACTCGCTGCCCAGTCGGTGAGCATCCTTCCACGGGAGTTGGTCCTTGGGTTTCCCCATTGCGTCGAATGGGCGTTGAAGTCCCCCAGCACGAGCACCTGGCGGGGGAGGCATCTTCCGATGCACTCGCCGACTCGGTCCAGGAAGTCCCCGTACGCGGCCAGGTCGATGTTCGGAGAGACGTACACCGCCACCACCGCCGCTCCTAGCCACTCGACCGCGACGAAGCCGTTGCCACGGTCCAGCAAGACGCACGAGGCCGACGTCCACGTTATCCCCGCGGATCCGTCCAGGTCCCCGATCCAGTTGGGCGAGTCGGGTATACGGTGCGGTTCGGCCACCGCCGCCAGGGCCACCTCGTTCTCCCGGACGGTCTGGACGAGCAGATCTTGCGCTCGTCTCGACCTACCGAGATTGCATTGCAGCAGGCGCTTGAACTATGCCGTCACATCCATGGCCTCCTCCCGGCCATCCGCCGCTGCTGTCGGTTCGGCGGCGCTTCCTGGTGTCCGTACCGCGGCGGCTGCTGCTGCTGCTGCTGCTACCGCTGCTGGTTGGCGGGTCGGTCTCCTCCTCTTGACCTTCGGGGGATTGCATGCCTCTCCGCCCATCCTGTGATTCGCGGGTGCCCCGAGCGATTCGCACAGCGGACACTTGGGAGCGGAGGCGGGACAGCCTCTGGCGCGGTGTCCGCTCCCGCCGCACCTGTAGCACAGGTGCCCTCGGTCTTCGCCGGATACGCACGTGGCGCGCACGTGCCCCAGCTCCAGGCACCTGAAGCACTGCAGCGGGCGCTTCGGCACGGCCCTTATCCTCGCCGTTGACCAGCCCAGGGCTATCTTCTCCGCCTGGGCCAGCTTGCGGGCTGCTGCCGCCGGGCACTTGATCCATGCAGACCCGAGGCCGCCTCTGGTGGCGCCGATCTCGCCCACCTGCACCTCTGCGCTGCCGCATCCCGCCGCCAAGGCCAGTGCTCTTCGCAGCTCCTCCTTCTTGACCGAGATGTCTATCCCGGTCACGCGTAACTCCGCCATCCTGGTCGGTGTGGCGATTCTCACCGCCGTCGGGTCCAGGGTCTCGGCCAGCCGCGACGCCAGTAGCGTCGCCTTTCCCCTGTCCTTGTCACCGGGGACTTGAATTATAATGGCGCCCGTCATCGCCTTCTTCATCTCCAGGCGCTCCGTGCCAAGCTCCGATAGTGGAATCCTCGTCCTCGCCGCTTCCAGGACGTCGGCGTACGACATCCTCGCTCCCTCGTTCAACGTCAGGGTCACCGCGGATGTTCGCGGTGCGCGAGGGGGCGTGACCACCTTGGGTGTCCGCGGTGGTCCTCTCTGCATTGCGGGGGCGTTCGCCTTCGGTGCGCCCGTCGTGCCGCCGGGCTGGGGTTGCTGCTGCCGCCCTACCCGCGTCGGTGGTGGCGCGGTCGATCCTTTCCTCGCCGCCTCTGCTCCGGCGGCGGCGGCGACGGCTGCCTTCGTCCCGTTCGCCGTCTTCCTGTTTCTCCTCCTCTTCCTCTTCGTTTCCACCAGCTCCCATCCGCCGTCCTCCCGTTCCCTTCGGGTCGGCGTCGGCTGGGCCGCGGGAGGGGCGACGGGGCGGTCCCCGCTGGGTCGTCCTTCGGGGGTGCGTTGCCGTCGTGCGTCCCCGAATCGTTCCTCGATTGTCCGGAGAATGGAGGGTCCCAATTCTCGGACCGCTCTTTCCAGGGCGTCCAGCCGCGTCCTGTCGTTTCCGCCCTCCCACTGCGCGCGGACGTATTCGGGCGCCGCGTCGGCGCATCGTGGGCACTCGTTGACGTGGGCAGCCAGTCTCCTCAATTCCTGGCGGAGGGCTGCGTTCTCCCCCTCCAGCATGGACAGCCTCGCGTCCACGTCGTCGCCGGCGCCTCGCGCTGGCCTCGCCCTCCTTGCGGATTCCTCGTTCCACGCGGCGGTGATATAACTCGCCGCGTTTTTAAGGGATCTGATGTAGGTCCCCTTCAAGTTCGACGACGTCGTCGCGACGTGCATTATCTCCGACACGTGCATCGTCAAACCTGCGCTGATTTCGGCCGGGGAGCTCGTCTTCATCTGCACCTCCAACTCCTCCGACACCTCCGGTGTTGTCGTGGCTCCCGTTCTCTTCCTCTTGCACCTGGACGCCATCGAAGCCAGCGACGAGCGCGAGGCGAACGAGGCGACCGACTCCTCGTCGTCGGACCTCGCCCGCCCCCGCGATCCCCCGGCCAACGGTGTCGTGCCGTCGTCCATCGTGGTCGGCGCGAGAAAAACGTACTCGGACCTGTTCGCGGCTCTCGGCGAACGTCTCGTCGCCTTCCTCGGAGGCTCCTCCGCGGTCTCCGTCCTGTCATCCTCTGGATGTCCTCCTGTGGTTATCCTCCTCCTCTCTCCTGCTGTTCCGTCGCCAGTCGTATAAACGCGTCCGGGGGCCTGACGGTCCACCCTCGAACGGCCGTGGTCGCGAGATATCGACGCAGCGGGGCCCACTTCACTACCCGCGACTGCGCCGGTACTGGGGTATCCCTCCCCTGCACCGTAAACGTTGTCGTTTCTGTACTCCGTTTCCATGTTTCTTTGTTTGTTTTTCGCCAAGGTCGTCGTCGAAGTCTCCGTCCTGGTGCCACTCACTCTTTCGCACCCTGCCCCGGTCGAAGCCGGTGCAGGGCGACAGGGAGCCCCGCGAGAAGGTGAGGTGAGTGGTCTTGACAGGCATGGGCCCGCCAACTTCTCCGAAGTTCTCCGCACCGGATCGGCGAACCGACGGGTGCCAAGGGCACCGATCGGCCGCCACCCGACTGTAAGAGAACATCAGATCCATCGGGGTTTCCCAGGGCATGGTCCTATGCCCCGGGAACCCATGCCCGCCTCGTGCTCCCCAACCTAACCCCAACCTAACCCCAACCTAACCCCAACCTAACCCCAACCTAACCCCAACCTAACCCCAACCTAACCCCAACCTAACCTAACCCCAACCTAACCCCAACCTAACCCAACCTAACCCCAACCTAACCCCAACCTAACCCCAACCTAACCTTTTTTTTTTTTTTTTTTTTTTTTTTTTTTTTTTTTTTTTTTTTTTTTTTTTTTTTTTTTTTTTTTTTTACGTGGAGAAATCCTCATGGACACCCGCTAGCGGGTAGTGTCGGACTCTTACCGACTAAAACTCCACGGTGGCCTGTCCTGACGCCTGAGTCGAGATGCACCCGGGATCTCTCCCGAATTACTACCGGTTACCCCCGGGCGTCTATCTCTCCTTTCGTCGAAGGGAGGCGTCCTGCTCTTCTTGGACCGCTAGGGGGGGACCACGCCCCCTAGCGCCTCGCTCCTGCTGCTTCGTCCTGGGACCCCGTCCCCTGAAGCCTCCTCCTGGTTTCCACGCGCTCCTACGGCGGGCGTGGCGGCGCCGGTGGTGGCGTCGCGCCCCTGTGGCGCGCGGTATTCCTAGGGCGCTGCGATGTCCTGGACGGGTCGCGAGCTCGTTCCCTGATCCTTTCCGCCCGCTCCTTCGCCAGCATCACCTGCTCGCAATAGGTGCGGACAGCGGCGTACTCCTGGCGCCCTCTCAGCATGGCCGCGACGACCGCTTCTGGGGCTAAGCTCTCGCCGATTTCGAGCCGTAGGACGCGTCGTGGTTCCGCCCACGCCGGACAGAACTCCAGCGTGTGCTGCGCCGTGTCCTCCTCTTCCTCGCAGTGGTGGCAGACGGACGTCGCCTCTCGCCGAATCCTGAGCAGGTACTCGCCGAATACTCCGTGGCCGGTGAGCACCTGCGTCATCCTGAAGGTCAGCGGTGCTCCGCCTCGATCCCTCCACGTCTCCCAGTTGGGAAGCACGGCGCGAACGGCCCGGTGCGGCCGCACGGCGTCCTCCCGGATCAGCTGCGAGCGCCATCGTTCCCAGACCTCCTTCTTCGCCTCCTCCCGGATGTTCGAGGCCGGCTGGCCAGAGGCCGATGGCGTCGGGTTCCTCCGCTGGTGTTCGTATACGCGTTCGAGCGCCAGGGCTTGCAGCTCGAACGGCGGGGACGCCGCTAGCACGGTCGCCGACGCGTACGATGTCGTCCTGTAGCCTCTCGCGATGCGGATAGCGGTCGTCCTCTGCAGCCTCCGCAGCAAGGTCAGGCTGCGGCGACTGGTCGCCAGGCTTCTGGCCCAGACGGGTGCCCCGTAGAGAACTCGGGACCGGACTACTCCCTCGTAGAGTCGGCGGACTCTCGATCCTGCTCCGCCGATGTTCGGTAGGAGGCCGCACAGGGCGTTGGCCGCGGCCGTCGCCTTCGGGACCAGTTGCTCGAAGTGCGGTTCGAAGGTCCATCCGCTGTCGATCGTGAGACCCAGGTACCTCATCTGGCGTCTCACCGGAACCTCTTCTCCGCCGATGTTCACCGTCGATCCTGCGGGAGGCGTTCCTCTTCGTCGCTGGTCGAAGAACCACAGCGCCTCGGACTTGGCCGGCGACACCGTCAGGCCGAGCCTCCGAATGGCGCTCATCGCGCACGCCACGGCGTCCTCCGTGCGGTTCGCCGTGTCCTGCCACCATCGTCCCCCGGCCAGGACCAGGGTGTCGTCTGCGTAGCACACCATTCCAGCCCCGGGGGGCATCGGACATCGGAGGACCGAGTCGTATGCCGTGATCCAGAGTATCGGACCCAGCACCGACCCCTGCGGAACGCCGCGCTCGATCCGTCTTCTTTCTTCCCCGTCCCTTCCGGCGTAGACGATGTACCTGTCGGAAAGGTACGCGCGGACGATCCTCACCAGGTACGCCGGGACGTCAAAGTGTCGCAGGGCCTCCACGATCCTGGTCCAGGGGATGGAGTTGAAGGCGTTGGTGACGTCGAGCGACACCGCCACCGCTACCCCTTCTCGGGCGACCTTGTCCTCGGCCATGGTCCTCAGCCTCTTCACCGCGTCCACGGTCGAGCGGCCGCGGCGGAATCCGTACTGGCTGTCGTGCCAACCGGGCGTCCTCCGGGTCACGTGAGCCTCCAGCCGGGCGGCGACGATCCTCTCCAGCATCTTGCCCACCTCGTCCAGCAGGCATATCGGCCGGTACGCGGACGGCGAGTCCGGCGGGCGGCCCTCCTTCCGTAGCAGCACCAGCCTGGCCGTCCGCCATGTCCGGGGGTAGGCGCCCTCCTCCAGGCATCTGTCGAACAGGTGCCGCAGGCGGGGAGCCATGGTGACGACCGACTCCACCCACGCACGGCCCGGTATTCCGTCGGGTCCTGGCGCCACGTCGCGGGACGCCGTCCTCCTGGCTGCTTCGAAGAGTTCCTCGTCGCTGACTCGCAGCTCCTCGCTCCATCCCGTCGCGGTCGTCGTCGCCGCCTCCTCGTCGTCGTCGTCGGCGGAGGGGGAGGATGGCGCCGGTCGGCTCGCGTCCCTGTCTTCCGACGGGAACAGCGTCCCGATGACGTTGTCCAACAGCGTCGGGTCCATGTCCGAGGTCAGCGGGGGCGCCGAAGGTCGCAGTTTCTTGGTGACCACTTTGTACGGCCGTCCCCACGGGTCGGATTCCACCTCCTCGATCAGCTCCGTCCAGCACCGAGATTTCGCGGTCTTGATCTCCCGCTGAAGAGTCCGTCTCGCCTCTCTGTACTCCTCGTAGAAGCGGGAGATCTCCTCCTCGTCGCGCGTCAGTCTGCGACGACGGGCCCTTAGAAATCTTCTGCGGGCACGCACGCAGTTTTCTCGCATCTCGGCGATCTCCGGGGTCCACCAGTACGTTCCCTGGTCTCGTCCACCCCCCGGGACGGAGCGCGGCATCGAGGCGTCGCACGCCGCGGTCATGTATCTTCGGAGCTCCTCCGCCTCCTCGTCGATACTTCCTCGCTCGGTCGTTCGTCGGGCGTCCCAGCTCCAGGCGGACACGGTCGTGGCCGCCCGCAGCATCTCCTTGTCCATCTCCTTCAGGCGCCATCGCGGCGGCGGCGGCGGGCGGCGACGGTTCTCTCTCGGTCCTCGTCGTCTTCTCCCGACGTCGTCCTCGGTCCCCAGGGTTACCTCCATCAGAATGTACAGGTGGTCGGACAGCGTTTCCACCCCCTCGGCCACTCTCCAGTCGCGGATTCGCCTGAGCAGCTCCGGGGTAGCCCACGTGATGTCCACGACCGAGGATCCTCTCCACGCCACGCAGGTGCTCGCCGAGCCCCTGTTCGCCAGCAGGAGCCCCAGACTCGCTGCCCAGTCGGTGAGCATCCTTCCACGGGAGTTGGTCCTTGGGTTTCCCCATTGCGTCGAATGGGCGTTGAAGTCCCCCAGCACGAGCACCTGGCGGGGGAGGCATCTTCCGATGCACTCGCCGACTCGGTCCAGGAAGTCCCCGTACGCGGCCAGGTCGATGTTCGGAGAGACGTACACCGCCACCACCGCCGCTCCCAGCCACTCGACCGCGACGAAGCCGCTGCCACGGTCCAGTAAGAAGCACGAGGCCGACGTCCACGTTATCCCGGCGGATCCGTCCAGGTCCCCGATCCAGTTGGGCGAGTCGGGTATACGATGCGGTTCCGCCACCGCCGCTAGGGCCACCTCGTTCTCCCGGATGGTCTGGACGAGCAGGTCTTGCGCTCTTCTCGACCTACCGAGATTGCATTGCAGCAGGCGCTTGAACTATGCCGTCACCTCCATGGCCTCCTCCCGGCCATCCGCCGCTGCTGCTGGTTCGGCGGCGCTTCCTAGTGTCCCTGCCGCGGCGACTGCTGCTGCTGCTACCGCTGCTGGTTGGCGGATGGGTCTCCTCCTCTTGACCTTCGGGGGGTTGCATGCCTCTCCACCCATCCTGTGATTCGCGGGTGCCCCGAGCGACTCGCACAGCGGACATTTGGGAGCGGAGGCGGGACAGCCTCTGGCGCGGTGTCCGCTCCCGCCGCACCTGTAGCACAGGTGTCCACGGTCTTCGCCGGAAACGCAAGTGGCGCGCACGTGCCCCAGCTCCAGGCACCTGAAGCACTGCAACGGGCGCTTCGGCACGGCCCTTATCCTCGCCGTTGACCAGCCCAGGGCTATCTTCTCCGCCTGGGCCAGCTTGCGGGCTGCTGCCGCCGGGCACTTGATCCATGCAGACCCTAGGCCGCCTCTGGTGGCGCCGATCTCGCCCACCTGCACCTCTGCGCTGCCGCATCCCGCCGCCAAGGCCAGTGCTCTTCGCAGCTCCTCCTTCTTGACCGAGATGTCTATCCCGGTCACGCGTAACTCCGCCATCCTGGTCGGTGTGGCGATTCTCACCGCCGTCGGGTCCAGGGTCTCGGCCAGCCGCGACGCCAGTAGCGTCGCCTTTCCCCTGTCCTTGTCACCGGGGACTTGAATTATAATGGCGCCCGTCATCGCCTTCTTCATCTCCAGGCGCTCCGTGCCAAGCTCCGATAGTGGAATCCTCGTCCTCGCCGCTTCCAGGACGTCGGCGTACGACATCCTCGCTCCCTCGTTCAACGTCAGGGTCACCGCGGATGTTCGCGGTGCGCGAGGGGGCGTGACCACCTTGGGTGTCCGCGGTGGTCCTCTCTGCATTGCGGGGGCGTTCGCCTTCGGTGCGCCCGTCGTGCCGCCGGGCTGGGGTTGCTGCTGCCGCCGTACCCGCGTCGGTGGTGGCGCGGTCGATCCTTTCCTCGCCGCCTCTGCTCCGGCGGCGGCGGCGACGGCTGCCTTCGTCCCGTTCGCCGTCTTCTTGTTTCTCCTCCTCTTTTTCTTCGTTTCCACCAGCTCCCATCCGCCGTCCTCCCGTTCCCTTCGGGGTGGCGTCGGTTGGGCCGAGGGGGGGTCGACGGGGCGGTCCCCGCTGGGTCGTGATTCGGGGGTGCGTTGCCATCGTGCGTCCCCGAATCGTTCCTCGATTGTCCTGAGAATAGATGGTCCCAGTTCTCGGACCGCTCTTTCCAGGGCGTCCAGCCGCGTCCTGTCGTTTCCGCCCTCCCACTGTGCGCGGACGTATTCGGACGCCGCGTCGGCGCATCGTGGGCACTCGTTGACGCGGGCAGCCAGTCTCCTCAGTTCCTGGCGGAGGGCTGCGTTCTCCCCCTCCAGCATGGACAGCCTCGCGTCCACGTCGTCGCCGGAGCCTCGCGCTGGCCTCGCCCTCCTAGCAGATTCCTCGTTCCACGCGGCGGTGATATAGCTCGCCGCGTTTTTAAGGGATCTGATGTAGGTCCCCTTCAAGTTCGACGACGTCGTCGCGACGTGCATTATCTCCGACACGTGCATCGTCAAACCCGCGCTGATTTCAGCCGGGGAGCTCGTCTTCATCTGCACCTCCAACTCCTCCGACACCTCCGGTGTTGTCGTGGCTCCTGTTCTCTTCCTCTTGCCCCTGGACGCCATCGAAGCCAGCGACGAACGCGAGGCGAACGAGGCGACCGACTCCTCGTCGTCGGACCTCGCCCGCCCCCGCGATCCCCCCGCCACCGGTGACGTACCGTCGTCCATCGTGGCCGGCGCGAGAAAAACGTACTCGGACCTGTTCGCGGCTCTCAGCGAACGTCTCGTCGCCTTCCTCGGAGGCTCCTCCGCGGTCTCCGTCCTGTCATCCTCTGGATGTCCTCCCGTGGTTATCCTCCTCCTCTCTCCTGCTGTTCCGTCGCCAGTCGTAGTAACGCGTCCGGGGGCCTGACGGTCCACCCCCGAACGGCCGTGGTCGCGAGATATCGACGCAGCGGGGCCCACTTTACTACCCACGACTGCGCCGGTACTGGGGTATCCCTCCCCTGCACCGTAAACGTTGTCATTTATCTTCTCCATGTCCATATTTCTTTGTTTGTTTGTTTGTTCTTTTGTCTTCGCCAATGTAATCGACAAAGTCTCCGTCCTGGAGCCACTCGCTCTTTCGCGCGCTGCCCCTGTCGAATGCGGACCAGGGCGACAGGTGTGCCGCGCGAGATGGTAAGGTAAGTGGTCTGTTCCACCGCGGGTAACTACTTCCACCGTGGGTAACTCGTTCCACCTTCGGTAACTAGTTCCGACGTCGGTAACTTGTTCCGCCGTCGGTAACGTAGTTCTCGCATCTACCGCACTAGCACTACACTGTAGTTCACTGGCCTCCCGCGAGACGCCTCGGCGGCGCAACCGTCGCGCGTCACTACGATGGCCGCCAAGATGGCCGCCAAGATGGCTGCCTCTTCCCTCGTGGCAACACCGACACTTTTAACTCTAATAACAGTTTTAATTCATCGATTTCCACCAAACTTTTTGCACACGCCTATTCCTCACCACTAGCACTTCACTTTCACCCTAATCCTTCCACTGCACTCTTCGATTTTTCCACATATTTCGGTCACGGAATACGGAGCGACGCGCACGTGTCCGTCCTACTTGCCGCCATATTGGAACTCCAACCCCAACCTAACCTAACCCCAACCTAACCCCAACCTAACCCAACCTAACCCAACCTAACCCCAACCTAACCCCAACCTAACCCCAACCTAACCCCAACCTAACCCCAACCTTTTTTTTTTTTTTTTTTTTTTTTTTTTTACGTGGAGAAATCCTCATGGACACCCGCTAGCGGGTAGTGTCGGACTCTTACCGACTAAAACTCCACGGTGGCCTGTCCTGACGCCTGAGTCGAGATGCACCCGGGATCTCTCCCGAATTACTACCGGTTACCCCCGGGCGTCTATCTCTCCTTTCGTCGAAGGGAGGCGTCCTGCTCTTCTTGGACCGCTAGGGGGGGACCACGCCCCCTAGCGCCTCGCTCCTGCTGCTTCGTTCTGGGACCCCGTCCCCCGAAGCCTCTTCCTGGTTTCCACGCGCTCCTACGGCGGGCGTGGCGGCGCCGGTGGTGGCGTCGCGCCCCTGTGGCGCGCGGTATTCCTATGGCGCTGCGATGTCCTGGACGGGTCGCGAGCTCGTTCCCTGATCCTTTCCGCCCGCTCCTTCGCCAGCATCACCTGCTCGCAGTAGGTGCGGACAGCGGCGTACTCCTGGCGCCCTCTCAGCATGGCCGCGACGACCGCTTCTGGGGCTAAGCTCTCGCCGATCTCGAGCCGTAGGACGCGTCGTGGTTCCGCCCACGCCGGACAGAGCTCCAGCGTGTGTTGCGCCGTGTCCTCCTCTTCCTCGCAGTGGTGGCAGACGGACGTCGCCTCTCGCCGAATCCTTAGCAGGTACTCGCCGAATACTCCGTGGCCGGTGAGCAGCTGCGTCATCCTGAAGGTCAGCGGTGCTCCGCCTCGATCCCTCCACGTCTCCCAGTTGGGAAGCACGGCGCGAACGGCCCGGTGCGGCCGCACGGCGTCCTCCTGGATCAGCTGCGATCGCCATCGTTCCCAGACCTCCTTCTTCGCCTCCTCCCGGATGTTCGAGGCCGGTTGGCCAGAGGCCGATGGCGTCGGGTTCCTCCGCTGGTGTTCGTATACGCGTTCGAGCGCCAGGGCTTGCAGCTCGAACGGCGGGGACGCCGCTAGCACGGTCGCCGACGCGTACGATGTCGTCCTGTAGCCTCTCGCGATGCGGATAGCGGTCGTCCTCTGCAGCCTCCGCAGCAAGGTCAGGCTGCGGCGACTGGTCGCCAGGCTTCTGGCCCAGACGGGTGCCCCGTAGAGAACTCGGGACCGGACTACTCCCTCGTAGAGTCGGCGGACTCTCGATCCTGCTCCGCCGATGTTCGGTAGGAGGCCGCACAGGGCGTTGGCCGCGGCCGTCGCCTTCGGGACCAGTTGCTCGAAGTGCGGTTCGAAGGTCCATCCGCTGTCGATCGTGAGACCCAGGTACCTCATCTGGCGTCTCACCGGAACCTCTTCTCCGCCGATGTTCACCGTCGATCCTGCGGGAGGCGTTCCTCTTCGTCGCTGGTCGAAGAACCACAGCGCCTCGGACTTGGCCGGCGACACCGTCAGGCCGAGCCTCCGAATGGCGCTCATCGCGCACGCCACGGCGTCCTCCGTGCGGTTCGCCGTGTCCTGCCACCATCGTCCCCCGGCCAGGACCAGGGTGTCGTCGGCGTAGCACACCATTCCAGCCCCGGGGGGCATCGGACATCGGAGGACCGAGTCGTAGGCCGTGATCCAGAGTATCGGACCCAGCACCGACCCCTGCGGAACGCCGCGCTCGATCCGTCTTCTTTCTTCCCCGTCCCTTCCGGCGTAGACGATGTACCTGTCGGAAAGGTACGCGCGGACGATCCTCACCAGGTACGCCGGGACGTCAAAGTGTCGCAGGGCCTCCACGATCCTGGCCCAGGGGATGGAGTTGAAGGCGTTGGTGACGTCGAGCGACACCGCCACCGCTACCCCTTCTCGGGCGACCATGTCCTCGGCCATGGTCCTCAGCCTCTTCACCGCGTCCACGGTCGAGCGGCCGCGGCGGAATCCGTACTGGCTGTCGTGCCAACCGGGCGTCCTCCGGGTCACGTGAGCCTCCAGCCGGGCGGCGACGATCCTCTCCAGCATCTTGCCCACCTCGTCCAGCAGGCATATCGGCCGGTACGCGGACGGCGAGTCCGGCGGGCGGCCCTCCTTCCGTAGCAGCACCAGCCTGGCCGTCCGCCATGTCCGGGGGTAGGCGCCCTCCTCCAGGCATCTGTCGAACAGGTGCCGCAGGCGGGGAGCCATGGTGACGACCGACTCCGCCCACGCACGGCCCGGTATTCCGTCGGGTCCTGGCGCCACGTCGCGGGACGCCGTCCTCCTGGCTGCTTCGAAGAGTTCCTCGTCGCTGACTCGTAGCTCCTCGCTCCATCCCGTCGCGGTCGTCGTCGCCGCCTCCTCGTCGTCGTCGTCGGCGGAGGGGGAGGATGGCGCCGGTCGGCTCGCGTCCCTGTCTTCCGGCGGGAACAGCGTCCCGATGACGTTGTCCAACAGCGTCGGGTCCATGTCCGAGGTCAGCGGGGGCGCCGAAGGTCGCAGCTTCTTGGTGACCACTTTGTACGGCCGTCCCCACGGGTCGGATTCCACCTCCTCGATCAGCTCCGCCCAGCACCGAGATTTCGCGGTCTTGATCTCCCGCTGAAGAGTCCGTCTCGCCTCTCTGTACTCCTCGTAGAAGCGGGAGATCTCCTCCTCGTCGCGCGTCAGTCTGCGACGACGGGCCCTTAGAAATCTTCTGCGGGCACGCACGCAGTTTTCTCGCATCTCGGCGATCTCCGGGGTCCACCAGTACGTTCCCTGGTCTCGTCCACCCCCCGGGACGGAGCGCGGCATCGAGGCGTCGCACGCCGCGGTCATGTATCTTCGGAGCTCCTCCGCCTCCTCGTCGATACTTCCTCGCTCGGTCGTCCGTCGGGCGTCCCAGCTCCAGGCGGACACGGTCGTGGCCGCCCGCAGCATCTCCTTGTCCATCTCCTTCAGGCGCCATCGCGGCGGCGGCGGCGGGTGGCGACGGTTCTCTCTCGGTCCTCGTCGTCTTCTCCCGGCGTCGTCCTCGGTCCCCAGGGTTACCTCCATCAGAATGTACAGGTGGTCGGACAGCGTTTCCACCCCCTCGGCCACTCTCCAGTCGCGGATTCGCCTGAGCAGCTCCGGGGTAGCCCACGTGATGTCCACGACCGAGGATCCTCTCCACGCCACGCAGGTGCTCGCCGAGCCCCTGTTCGCCAGCAGGAGCCCCAGACTCGCTGCCCAGTCGGTGAGCATCCTTCCACGGGAGTTGGTCCTTGGGTTTCCCCATTGCGTCGAATGGGCGTTGAAGTCCCCCAGCACGAGCACCTGGCGGGGGAGGCATCTTCCGATGCACTCGCCGACTCGGTCCAGGAAGTCCCCGTACGCGGCCAGGTCGATGTTCGGAGAGACGTACACCGCCACCACCGCCGCTCCCAGCCACTCGACCGCGACGAAGCCGCTGCCACGGTCCAGTAAGAAGCACGAGGCCGACGTCCACGTTATCCCGGCGGATCCGTCCAGGTCCCCGATCCAGTTGGGCGAGTCGGGTATACGATGCGGTTCCGCCACCGCCGCTAGGGCCACCTCGTTCTCCCGGATGGTCTGGACGAGCAGGTCTTGCGCTCTTCTCGACCTACCGAGATTGCATTGCAGCAGGCGCTTGAACTATGCCGTCACCTCCATGGCCTCCTCCCGGCCATCCGCCGCTGCTGCTGGTTCGGCGGCGCTTCCTGGTGTCCCTGCCGCGGCGACTGCTGCTGCTGCTACCGCTGCTGGTTGGCGGATGGGTCTCCTCCTCTTGACCTTCGGGGGGTTGCATGCCTCTCCACCCATCCTGTGATTCGCGGGTGCCCCGAGCGACTCGCACAGCGGACATTTGGGAGCGGAGGCGGGACAGCCTCTGGCGCGGTGTCCGCTCCCGCCGCACCTGTAGCACAGGTGTCCACGGTCTTCGCCGGAAACGCAAGTGGCGCGCACGTGCCCCAGCTCCAGGCACCTGAAGCACTGCAACGGGCGCTTCGGCACGGCCCTTATCCTCGCCGTTGACCAGCCCAGGGCTATCTTCTCCGCCTGGGCCAGCTTGCGGGCTGCTGCCGCCGGGCACTTGATCCATGCAGACCCTAGGCCGCCTCTGGTGGCGCCGATCTCGCCCACCTGCACCTCTGCGCTGCCGCATCCCGCCGCCAAGGCCAGTGCTCTTCGCAGCTCCTCCTTCTTGACCGAGATGTCTATCCCGGTCACGCGTAACTCCGCCATCCTGGTCGGTGTGGCGATTCTCACCGCCGTCGGGTCCAGGGTCTCGGCCAGCCGCGACGCCAGTAGCGTCGCCTTTCCCCTGTCCTTGTCACCGGGGACTTGAATTATAATGGCGCCCGTCATCGCCTTCTTCATCTCCAGGCGCTCCGTGCCAAGCTCCGATAGTGAAATCCTCGTCCTCGCCGCTTCCAGGACGTCGGCGTACGACATCCTCGCTCCCTCGTTCAACGTCAGGGTCACCGCGGATGTTCGCGGTGCGCGAGGGGGCGTGACCACCTTGGGTGTCCGCGGTGGTCCTCTCTGCATTGCGGGGGCGTTCGCCTTCGGTGCGCCCGTCGTGCCGCCGGGCTGGGGTTGCTGCTGCCGCCGTACCCGCGTCGGTGGTGGCGCGGTCGATCCTTTCCTCGCCGCCTCTGCTCCGGCGGCGGCGGCGACGGCTGCCTTCGTCCCGTTCGCCGTCTTCTTGTTTCTCCTCCTCTTTTTCTTCGTTTCCACCAGCTCCCATCCGCCGTCCTCCCGTTCCCTTCGGGGCGGCGTCGGTTGGGCCGAGGGGGGGTCGACGGGGCGGTCCCCGCTGGGTCGTGATTCGGGGGTGCGTTGCCATCGTGCGTCCCCGAATCGTTCCTCGATTGTCCTGAGAATAGATGGTCCCAGTTCTCGGACCGCTCTTTCCAGGGCGTCCAGCCGCGTCCTGTCGTTTCCGCCCTCCCACTGTGCGCGGACGTATTCGGACGCCGCGTCGGCGCATCGTGGGCACTCGTTGACGCGGGCAGCCAGTCTCCTCAGTTCCTGGCGGAGGGCTGCGTTCTCCCCCTCCAGCATGGACAGCCTCGCGTCCACGTCGTCGCCGGCGCCTCGCGCTGGCCTCGCCCTCCTAGCGGATTCCTCGTTCCACGCGGCGGTGATATAGCTCGCCGCGTTTTTAAGGGATCTGATGTAGGTCCCCTTCAAGTTCGACGACGTCGTCGCGACGTGCATTATCTCCGACACGTGCATCGTCAAGCCCGCGCTGATTTCCGCCGGGGAGCTCGTCTTCATCTGCACCTCCAACTCCTCCGACACCTCCGGTGTTGTCGTGGCTCCTGTTCTCTTCCTCTTGCCCCTGGACGCCATCGAAGCCAGCGACGAACGCGAGGCGAACGAGGCGACCGACTCCTCGTCGTCGGACCTCGCCCGCCCCCGCGATCCCCCCGCCACCGGTGACGTACCGTCGTCCATCGTGGCCGGCGCGAGAAAAACGTACTCGGACCTGTTCGCGGCTCTCAGCGAACGTCTCGTCGCCTTCCTCGGAGGCTCCTCCGCGGTCTCCGTCCTGTCATCCTCTGGATGTCCTCCCGTGGTTATCCTCCTCCTCTCTCCTGCTGTTCCGTCGCCAGTCGTAGTAACGCGTCCGGGGGCCTGACGGTCCACCCCCGAACGGCCGTGGTCGCGAGATATCGACGCAGCGGGGCCCACTTTACTACCCACGACTGCGCCGGTACTGGGGTATCCCTCCCCTGCACCGTAAACGTTGTCATTTATCTTCTCCATGTCCATATTTCTTTGTTTGTTTGTTTGTTCTTTTGTCTTCGCCAATGTAATCGACAAAGTCTCCGTCCTGGAGCCACTCGCTCTTTCGCGCGCTGCCCCTGTCGAATGCGGACCAGGGCGACAGGTGTGCCGCGCGAGATGGTAAGGTAAGTGGTCTGTTCCACCGCGGGTAACTACTTCCACCGTGGGTAACTCGTTCCACCTTCGGTAACTAGTTCCGACGTCGGTAACTTGTTCCGCCGTCGGTAACGTAGTTCTCGCATCTACCGCACTAGCACTACACTGTAGTTCACTGGCCTCCCGCGAGACGCCTCGGCGGCGCAACCGTCGCGCGTCACTACGATGGCCGCCAAGATGGCCGCCAAGATGGCTGCCTCTTCCCTCGTGGCAACACCGACACTTTTAACTCTAATAACAGTTTTAATTCATCGATTTCCACCAAACTTTTTGCACACGCCTATTCCTCACCACTAGCACTTCACTTTCACCCTAATCCTTCCACTGCACTCTTCGATTTTTCCACATATTTCGGTCACGGAATACGGAGCGACGCGCACGTGTCCGTCCTACTTGCCGCCATATTCAACCTCCCAACCTAACCCCAACCTTTTTTTTTTTTTTTTTTTTTTTTTACGTGGAGAAATCCTCATGGACACCCGCTAGCGGGTAGTGTCGGACTCTTACCGACTAAAACTCCACGGTGGCCTGTCCTGACGCCTGAGTCGAGATGCACCCGGGATCTCTCCCGAATTACTACCGGTTACCCCCGGGCGTCTATCTCTCCTTTCGTCGAAGGGAGGCGTCCTGCTCTTCTTGGACCGCTAGGGGGGGACCACGCCCCCTAGCGCCTCGCTCCTGCTGCTTCGTCCTGGGACCCCGTCCCCTGAAGCCTCCTCCTGGTTTCCACGCGCTGCTACGGTGGGCGCGGCGGCGCCGGTGGTGGCGTCGCGCCCCTGTGGCGCGCGGTATTCCTAGGGCGCTGCGATGTCCTGGACGGGTCGCGAGCTCGTTCCCTGGTCCTTTCCGCCCGCTCCTTCGCCAGCATTACCTGCTCGCAGTAGGTGCGGACAGCGGCGTACTCCTGGCGCCCTCTCAGCATGGCCGCGACTACCGCTTCTGGGGCTAAGCTCTCGCCGATTTCGAGCCGTAGGACGCGTCGTGGTTCCGCCCACGCCGGACAGAACTCCAGCGTGTGTTGCGCCGTGTCCTCCTCTTCCTCGCAGTGGTGGCAGACGGACGTCGCCTCCCGCCGAATCCTTAGCAGGTACTCGCCGAATACTCCGTGGCCGGTGAGCAGCTGCGTCATCCTGAAGGTCAGCGGTGCTCCGCCTCGATCCCTCCACGTCTCCCAGTTGGGAAGCACGGCGCGAACGGCCCGGTGCGGCCGCACGGCGTCCTCCTGGATCAGCTGCGAGCGCCATCGTTCCCAGACCCCCTTCTTCGCCTCCTCCCGGATGTTCGAGGCCGGCTGGCCAGAGGTCGATGGCGTCGGGTTCCTCCGCTGGTGTTCGTATACGCGTTCGAGCGCCAGGGCTTGCAGCTCGAACGGCGGGGACGCCGCTAGCACGGTCGCCGACGCGTACGATGTCGTCCTGTAGCCTCTCGCGATGCGGATAGCGGTCGTCCTCTGCAGCCTCCGCAGCAAGGTCAGGCTGCGGCGACTGGTCGCCAGGCTTCTGGCCCAGACGGGTGCCCCGTAGAGAACTCGGGACCGAACTACTCCCTCGTAGAGTCGGCGGACTCTCGATCCTGCTCCGCCGATGTTCGGTAGGAGGCCGCACAGGGCGTTGGCCGCGGCCGTCGCCTTCGGGACCAGTTGCTCGAAGTGCGGTTCGAAGGTCCATCCGCTGTCGATCGTGAGACCCAGGTACCTCATCTGGCGTCTCACCGGGACCTCTTCTCCGCCGATGTTCACCGTCGATCCTGTGGGAGGCGTTCCTCTTCGTCGCTGGTCGAAGAACCACAGCGCCTCGGACTTGGCCGGCGACACCGTCAGGCCGAGCCTCCGAATGGCGCTCATCGCGCACGCCACGGCGTCCTCCGTGCGGTTCGTCGTGTCCTGCCACCATCGTCCCCCGGCCAGGACCAGGGTGTCGTCGGCGTAGCACACCATTCCAGCCCCGGGGGGCATCGGACATCGGAGGACCGAGTCGTAGGCCGTGATCCAGAGTATCGGACCCAGCACCGACCCCTGCGGAACGCCGCGCTCGATCCGTCTTCTTTCTTCCCCGTCCCTTCCGGCGTAGACGATGTACCTGTCGGAAAGGTACGCGCGGACGATCCTCACCAGGTACGCCGGGACGTCAAAGTGTCGCAGGGCCTCCACGATCCTGGCCCAGGGGATGGAGTTGAAGGCGTTGGTGACGTCGAGCGACACCGCCACCGCTACCCCTTCTCGGGCGACCTTGTCCTCGGCCATGGTCCTCAGCCTCTTCACCGCGTCCACGGTCGAGCGGCCGCGGCGGAATCCGTACTGGCTGTCGTGCCATCCGGGCGTCCTCCGGGTCACGTGAGCCTCCAGCCGGGCGGCGACGATCCTCTCCAGCATCTTGCCCACCTCGTCCAGCAGGCATATCGGCCGGTACGCGGACGGCGAGTCCGGCGGGCGGCCCTCCTTCCGTAACAGCACCAGCCTGGCCGTCCGCCATGTTCGGGGGTAGGCGCCCTCCTCCAGGCATCTGTCGAACAGGTGTCGCAGGCGTGGAGCCATGGTGACGATCGACTCCGCCCACGCACGGCCCGGTATTCCGTCGGGTCCCGGCGCCACGTCGCGGGACGCCGTCCTCCTGGCTGCTTCGAAGAGTTCCTCGTCGCTGACTCGCAGCTCCTCGCTCCATCCCGTCGCGGTCGTCGTCGCCGCCTCCTCGTCGTCGTCGTCGGCGGAGGTGGAGGATGGCGCCGGTCGGCTCGCGTCCCTGTCTTCCGGCGGGAACAGCGTCCCGATCACGTTGTCCAACAGCGTCGGGTCCATGTCCGAGGTCAGCGGGGGCGCCGAAGGTCGCAGCTTCTTGGTGACCACTTTGTACGGCCGTCCCCACGGGTCGGATTCCACCTCCTCGATCAGCTCCGTCCAGCACCGAGATTTCGCGGTCTTGATCTCCCGCTGAAGAGTCCGTCTCGCCTCTCTGTACTCCTCGTAGAAGCGGGAGATCTCCCCCTCGTCGTGCGTCAGTCTGCGACGACGGGCCCTTAGAAATCTTCTGCGGGCACGCACGCAGTTTTCTCGCATCTCGGCGATCTCCGGGGTCCACCAGTACGTTCCCTGGTCTCGTCCACCCCCCGGGACGGAGCGCGGCATCGAGGCGTCGCACGCCGCGGTCATGTATCTTCGGAGCTCCTCCGCCTCCTCGTCGATACTTCCTCGCTCGGTCGTCCGTCGGGCGTCCCAGCTCCAGGCGGACACGGTCGTGGCCGCCCGCAGCATCTCCTTGTCCATCTCCTTCAGGCGCCATCGCGGCGGCGGCGGCGGGCGGCGACGGTTCTCTCTCGGTCCTCGTCGTCTTCTCCCGGCGTCGTCCTCGGTCCCCAGGGTCACCTCCATCAGTACGTAGAGGTGGTCGGACAGCGTTTCCACCCCCTCGGCCACTCTCCAGTCGCGGATTCGCCCGAGCAACTCCGGGGTAGCCCACGTGATGTCCACCACGGAGGATCCTCTCCAAGCCACGCAGGTGCTCGCCGAGCCCCTGTTCGCCAGCAGGAGCCCCAGACTCGCTGCCCAGTCGGTGAGCATCCTTCCACGGGAGTTGGTCCTTGGGTTTCCCCATTGCGTCGAGTGGGCGTTGAAGTCCCCCAGCACGAGCACCTGGCGGGGGAGGCATCCTCGGATGCACTCGCCGACTCGGTCCAGGAAGTCCCCGTACGCGGCCAGGTCGATGTTCGGAGAGACGTACACCGCCACCACCGCCGCTCCTAGCCACTCGACCGCGACGAAGCCGTTGCCACGGTCCAGCAAGACGCACGAGGCCGACGTCCACGTTATCCCCGCGGATCCGTCCAGGTCCCCGATCCAGTTGGGCGAGTCGGGTATACGGTGCGGTTCGGCCACCGCCGCCAGGGCCACCTCGTTCTCCCGGACGGTCTGGACGAGCAGATCTTGCGCTCGTCTCGACCTACCGAGATTGCATTGCAGCAGGCGCTTGAACTATGCCGTCACCTCCATGGCCTCCTCCCGGCCATCCGCCGCTGCTGTCGGTTCGGCGGCGCTTCCTGGTGTCCGTACCGCGGCGGCTGCTGCTGCTGCTGCTGCTACCGCTGCTGGTTGGCGGGTCGGTCTCCTCCTCTTGACCTTCGGGGGATTGCATGCCTCTCCGCCCATCCTGTGATTCGCGGGTGCCCCGAGCGATTCGCACAGCGGACACTTGGGAGCGGAGGCGGGACAGCCTCTGGCGCGGTGTCCGCTCCCGCCGCACCTGTAGCACAGGTGCCCTCGGTCTTCGCCGGATACGCACGTGGCGCGCACGTGCCCCAGTTCCAGGCACCTGAAGCACTGCAACGGGCGCTTCGGCACGGCCCTTATCCTCGCCGTTGACCAGCCCAGGGCTATCTTCTCCGCCTGGGCCAGCTTGCGGGCTCCTGCCGCCGGGCACTTGATCCATGCAGAGCCGAGGCCGCCTCTGGTGGCGCCGATCTCGCCCACCTGCACCTCCGCGCTGCCGCATCCCGCCGCCGAGGCCAGTGCTCTCTGCAGCTCCTCCTTCTTGACCGAGATGTCTATCCCGGTCACGCGTAGCTCCGCCATCCTGGTCGGGGTGGCGATTCTCACCGCCGTCGGGTCCAGGGTCTCGGCCAGCCGCGACGCCAGTAGCGTCGCCTTTCCCCTGTCCTTGTCGCCGGGGACTTGTATTATAATGGCGCCCGTCATCGCCTTCTTCATCTCCAGGCGCTCCGTCCCGAGCTCCGACAGCGGAATCCTCGTTCTCGCTGCCTCCAGGACGTCGGCGTACGACATCCTCGCTCCCTCGTTTAACGTCAGGGTCACCGCGGATGTTCGCGGTGCGCGAGGGGGCGTGACCACCTTGGGTGCCCGCGGTGGTCCTCTCTGCGTCGCGGGGGCGCTCGCCTTCGGTGCGCCCGTCGTGTCGCCGCCCGGCTGGGGTTGCTGCTGTCGCCGTACCCGCGTCGGTGGTGGCGCGGTCGATCCTTTCCTCGCCGCCTCTGCTACGGCGGCGGCGGCGACGGCTGCCTTCGTCCCGTTCGCCGTCTTCCTGTTTCTCCTCCTCTTCCTCTTCGTTTCCACCAGCTCCCATTCGCCGTCCTCCCGTTCCCTTCGGGGCGGCGTCGGTTGGGCCGAGGGGGGGTCGACGGGGCGGTCCCCGCTGGGTCGTGATTCGGGGGTGCGTTGCCATCGTGCGTCCCCGAATCGTTCCTCGATTGTCCTGAGAATAGATGGTCCCAGTTCTCGGACCGCTCTTTCCAGGGCGTCCAGCCGCGTCCTGTCGTTTCCGCCCTCCCACTGTGCGCGGACGTATTCGGACGCCGCGTCGGCGCATCGTGGGCACTCGTTGACGCGGGCAGCCAGTCTCCTCAGTTCCTGGCGCAGGGCTGCGTTCTCCCCTTCCAGCATGGACAGCCTCGCGTCCACGTCGTCGCCGGAGCCTCGCGCTGGCCTCGCCCTCCTAGCAGATTCCTCGTTCCACGCGGCGGTGATATAACTCGCCGCGTTTTTGAGGGATCTGATGTAGGTCCCCTTCAAGTTCGACGACGTCGTCGCGACGTGCATTATCTCCGACACGTGCATCGTCAAACCCGCGCTGATTTCAGCCGGGGAGCTCGTCTTCATCTGCACCTCCAACTCCTCCGACACCTCCGGTGTTGTCGTGGCTCCTGTTCTCTTCCTCTTGCCCCTGGACGCCATCGAAGCCAGCGACGAACGCGAGGCGAACGAGGCGACCGACTCCTCGTCGTCGGACCTCGCCCGCCCCCGCGATCCCCCCGCCACCGGTGACGTACCGTCGTCCATCGTGGCCGGCGCGAGGAAAACGTACTCGGACCTGTTCGCGGCTCTCAGCGAACGTCTCGTCGCCTTCCTCGGAGGCTCCTCCGCGGTCTCCGTCCTGTCATCCTCTGGATGTCCTCCCGTGGTTATCCTCCTCCTCTCTCCTGCTGTTCCGTCGCCAGTCGTAGTAACGCGTCCGGGGGCCTGACGGTCCACCCCCGAACGGCCGTGGTCGCGAGATATCGACGCAGCGGGGCCCACTTTACTACCCACGACTGCGCCGGTACTGGGGTATCCCTCCCCTGCACCGTAAACGTTGTCATTTATCTTCTCCATGTCCATATTTCTTTGTTTGTTTGTTTGTTCTTTGTCTTCGCCAATGTAATCGACAAAGTCTCCGTCCTGGAGCCACTCGCTCTTTCGCGCGCTGCCCCTGTCGAATGCGGACCAGGGCGACAGGTGTGCCGCGCGAGATGGTAAGGTAAGTGGTCTGTTCCACCGCGGGTAACTACTTCCACCGTGGGTAACTCGTTCCACCTTCGGTAACTAGTTCCGACGTCGGTAACTTGTTCCGCCGTCGGTAACGTAGTTCTCGCATCTACCGCACTAGCACTACACTGTAGTTCACTGGCCTCCCGCGAGACACCTCGGCGGCGCAACCGTCGCGCGTCACTACGATGGCCGCCAAGATGGCCGCCAAGATGGCTGCCTCTTCCCTCGTGGCAACACCGACACTTTTAACTCTAATAACAGTTTTAATTCATCGATTTCCACCAAACTTTTGCACACGCCTATTCCTCACCACTAGCACTTCACTTTCACCCTAATCCTTCCACTGCACTCTTCGATTTTTCCACATATTTCGGTCACGGAATACGGAGCGACGCGCACGTGTCCGTCCTACTTGCCGCCATATTGGAACTCAACCTAACCCCAACCTAACCCCAACCTAACCCCAACCTAACCCCAACCTAACCCCAACCTAACCCCAACCTAACCCCAACCTAACCCCAACCTAACCCCAACCTTTTTTTTTTTTTTTTTTTTTACGTGGAGAAATCCTCATGGACACCCGCTAGCGGGTAGTGTCGGACTCTTACCGACTAAAACTCCACGGTGGCCTGTCCTGACGCCTGAGTCGAGATGCACCCGGGATCTCTCCCGAATTACTACCGGTTACCCCCGGGCGTCTATCTCTCCTTTCGTCGAAGGGAGGCGTCCTGCTCTTCTTGGACCGCTAGGGGGGGACCACGCCCCCCTAGCTCCTCGCTCCTGCTGCTTCGTTCTGGGACCCCGTCCCCCGAAGCCTCTTCCTGGTTTCCACGCGCTGCTACGGTGGGCGCGGCGGCGCCGGTGGTGGCGTCGCGCCCCTGTGGCGCGCGGTATTCCTAGGGCGCTGCGATGTCCTGGACGGGTCGCGAGCTCGTTCCCTGATCCTTTCCGCCCGCTCCTTCGCCAGCATCACCTGCTCGCAGTAGGTGCGGACAGCGGCGTACTCCTGGCGCCCTCTCAGCATGGCCGCGACGACCGCTTCTGGGGCTAAGCTCTCGCCGATTTCGAGCCGTAGGACGCGTCGTGGTTCCGCCCACGCCGGACAGAACTCCAGCGTGTGTTGCGCCGTGTCCTCCTCTTCCTCGCAGTGGTGGCAGACGGACGTCGCCTCTCGCCGAATCCTGAGCAGGTACTCGCCGAATACTCCGTGGCCGGTGAGCACCTGCGTCATCCTGAAGGTCAGCGGTGCTCCGCCTCGATCCCTCCACGTCTCCCAGTTGGGAAGCACGGCGCGAACGGCCCGGTGCGGCCGCACGGCGTTCTCCCGGATCAGCTGCGAGCGCCATCGTTCCCAGACCTCCTTCTTCGCCTCCTCCCGGATGTTCGAGGCCGGCTGGCCAGAGGCCGATGGCGTCGGGTTCCTCCGCTGGTGTTCGAATACGCGTTCGAGCGCCAGGGCTTGCAGCTCGAACGGAGGGGACGCCGCTAGCACGGTCGCCGACGCGTACGATGTCGTCCTGTAGCCTCTCGCGATGCGGATAGCGGTCGTCCTCTGCAGCCTCCGCAGCAAGGTCAGGCTGCGGCGACTGGTCGCCAGGCTTCTGGCCCAGACGGGTGCCCCGTAGAGAACTCGGGACCGAACTACTCCCTCGTAGAGTCGGCGGACTCTCGATCCTGCTCCGCCGATGTTCGGTAGGAGGCCGCACAGGGCGTTGGCCGCGGCCGTCGCCTTCGGGACCAGTTGCTCGAAGTGCGGTTCGAAGGTCCATCCGCTGTCGATCGTGAGACCCAGGTACCTCATCTGGCGTCTCACCGGAACCTCTTCTCCGCCGATGTTCACCGTCGATCCTGCGGGAGGCGTTCCTCTTCGTCGCTGGTCGAAGAACCACAGCGCCTCGGACTTGGCCGGCGACACCGTCAGGCCGAGCCTCCGAATGGCGCTCATCGCGCACGCCACGGCGTCCTCCGTGCGGTTCGCCGTGTCCTGCCACCATCGTCCCCCGGCCAGGACCAGGGTGTCGTCGGCGTAGCACACCATTCCAGCCCCGGGGGGCATCGGACATCGGAGGACCGAGTCGTAGGCCGTGATCCAGAGTATCGGACCCAGCACCGACCCCTGCGGAACGCCGCGCTCGATCCGTCTTCTTTCTTCCCCGTCCCTTCCGGCGTAGACGATGTACCTGTCGGAAAGGTACGCGCGGACGATCCTCACCAGGTACGCCGGGACGTCAAAGTGTCGCAGGGCCTCCACGATCCTGGCCCAGGGGATGGAGTTGAAGGCGTTGGTGACGTCGAGCGACACCGCCACCGCTACCCCTTCCCGGGCGACCTTGTCCTCGGCCATGGTCCTCAGCCTCTTCACCGCGTCCACGGTCGAGCGGCCGCGGCGGAATCCGTACTGGCTGTCGTGCCATCCGGGCGTCCTCCGGGTCACGTGAGCCTCCAGCCGGGCGGCGACGATCCTCTCCAGCATCTTGCCCACCTCGTCCAGCAGGCATATCGGTCGGTACGCGGACGGCGAGTCCGGCGGGCGGCCCTCCTTCCGTAGCAGCACCAGCCTGGCCGTCCGCCATGTCCGGGGGTAGGCGCCCTCCTCCAGGCATCTGTCGAACAGGTGTCGCAGGCGTGGAGCCATGGTGACGATCGACTCCGCCCACGCTCGGCCCGGTATTCCGTCGGGTCCTGGCGCCACGTCGCGGGACGCCGTCCTCCTGGCTGCTTCGAAGAGTTCCTCGTCGCTGACTCGCAGCTCCTCGCTCCATCCCGTCGCGGTCGTCGTCGCCGCCTCCTCGTCGTCGTCGTCGGCGGAGGGGGAGGATGGCGCCGGTCGGCTCGCGTCCCTGTCTTCCGGCGGGAACAGCGTCCCGACGACGTTGTCCAACAGCGTCGGGTCCATGTCCGAGGTCAGCGGGGGCGCCGAAGGTCGTAGCTTCTTGGTGACCACTTTGTACGGCCGTCCCCACGGGTCGGATTCCACCTCCTCGATCAGCTCCGTCCAGCACCGAGATTTCGCGGTCTTGATCTCCCGCTGAAGAGTCCGTCTCGCCTCTCTGTACTCCTCGTAGAAGCGGGCAATCTCCTCCTCGTCGCGCGTCAGTCTGCGACGACGGGCCCTTAGAAATCTTCTGCGGGCACGCACGCAGTTCTCTCGCATCTCGGCGATCTCCGGGGTCCACCAGTACGTTCCCTGGTCTCGTCCACCCCCCGGGACGGAGCGCGGCATCGAGGCGTCGCACGCCGCGGTCATGTATCTTCGGAGCTCCTCCGCCTCCTCGTCGATACTTCCTCGCTCGCTCGTCCGTCGGGCGTCCCAGCTCCAGGCGGACACGGTCGTGGCCGCCCGCAGCATCTCCTTGTCCATCTCCTTCAGGCGCCATCGCGGCGGCGGCGGGCGGCGACGGTTCTCTCTCGGTCCTCGTCGTCTTCTCCCGGCGTCGTCCTCGGTCCCCAGGGTTACCTCCATCAGAATGTACAGGTGGTCGGACAGCGTTTCCACCCCCTCGGCCACTCTCCAGTCGCGGACTCGCCTGAGCAGCTCCGGGGTAGCCCACGTGATGTCCACGACCGAGGATCCTCTCCACGCCACGCAGGTGCTCGCCGAGCCCCTGTTCGCCAGCAGGAGCCCGAGACTCGCTGCCCAGTCGGTGAGCATCCTTCCACGGGAGTTGGTCCTTGGGTTTCCCCATTGCGTCGAATGGGCGTTGAAGTCCCCCAGCACGAGCACCTGGCGGGGGAGGCATCTTCCGATGCACTCGCCGACTCGGTCCAGGAAGTCCCCGTACGCGGCCAGGTCGATGTTCGGAGAGACGTACACCGCCACCACCGCCGCTCCCAGCCACTCGACCGCGACGAAGCCGCTGCCACGGTCCAGTAAGAAGCACGAGGCCGACGTCCACGTTATCCCGGCGGATCCGTCCAGGTCCCCGATCCAGTTGGGCGAGTCGGGTATACGATGCGGTTCCGCCACCGCCGCTAGGGCCACCTCGTTCTCCCGGATGGTCTGGACGAGCAGGTCCTGCGCTCTTCTCGACCTACCGAGATTGCATTGCAGCAGGCGCTTGAACTATGCCGTCACCTCCATGGCCTCCTCCCGGCCATCCGCCGCTGCTGCTGGTTCGGCGGCGCTTCCTGGTGTCCCTGCCGCGGCGACTGCTGCTGCTGCTACCGCTGCTGGTTGGCGGATGGGTCTCCTCCTCTTGACCTTCGGGGGGTTGCATGCCTCTCCACCCATCCTGTGATTCGCGGGTGCCCCGAGCGACTCGCACAGCGGACATTTGGGAGCGGAGGCGGGACAGCCTCTGGCGCGGTGTCCGCTCCCGCCGCACCTGTAGCACAGGTGTCCACGGTCTTCGCCGGAAACGCAAGTGGCGCGCACGTGCCCCAGCTCCAGGCACCTGAAGCACTGCAACGGGCGCTTCGGCACGGCCCTTATCCTCGCCGTTGACCAGCCCAGGGCTATCTTCTCCGCCTGGGCCAGCTTGCGGGCTGCTGCCGCCGGGCACTTGATCCATGCAGACCCGAGGCCGCCTCTGGTGGCGCCGATCTCGCCCACCTGCACCTCTGCGTTGCCGCATCCCGCCGCCAAGGCCAGTGCTCTTCGCAGCTCTTCCTTTTTGACCGAGATGTCTATCCCGGTCACGCGTAGCTCCGCCATCCTGGTCGGGGTGGCGATTCTCACCGCCGTCGGGTCCAGGGTCTCGGCCAGCCGCGACGCCAGTAGCGTCGCCTTTCCCCTGTCCTTGTCGCCGGGGACTTGAATTATAATGGCGCCCGTCATCGCCTTCTTCATCTCCAGGCGCTCCGTGCCAAGCTCCGATAGTGGAATCCTCGTCCTCGCCGCTTCCAGGACGTCGGCGTACGACATCCTCGCTCCCTCGTTCAACGTCAGGGTCACCGCGGATGTTCGCGGTGCGCGAGGGGGCGTGACCACCTTGGGTGTCCGCGGTGGTCCTCTCTGCATTGCGGGGGCGTTCGCCTTCGGTGCGCCCGTCGTGCCGCCGGGCTGGGGTTGCTGCTGCCGCCGTACCCGCGTCGGTGGTGGCGCGGTCGATCCTTTCCTCGCCGCCTCTGCTCCGGCGGCGGCGGCGACGGCTGCCTTCGTCCCGTTCGCCGTCTTCTTGTTTCTCCTCCTCTTCTTCTTCGTTTCCACCAGCTCCCATCCGCCGTCCTCCCGTTCCCTTCGGGGCGGCGTCGGTTGGGCCGAGGGGGGGTCGACGGGGCGGTCCCCGCTGGGTCGTGATTCGGGGGTGCGTTGCCATCGTGCGTCCCCGAATCGTTCCTCGATTGTCCTGAGAATAGATGGTCCCAGTTCTCGGACCGCTCTTTCCAGGGCGTCCAGCCGCGTCCTGTCGTTTCCGCCCTCCCACTGTGCGCGGACGTATTCGGACGCCGCGTCGGCGCATCGTGGGCACTCGTTGACGCGGGCAGCCAGTCTCCTCAGTTCCTGGCGGAGGGCTGCGTTCTCCCCCTCCAGCATGGACAGCCTCGCGTCCACGTCGTCGCCGGCGCCTCGCGCTGGCCTCGCCCTCCTTGCGGATTCCTCGTTCCACGCGGCGGTGATATAGCTCGCCGCGTTTTTAAGGGACCTGATGTAGGTCCCCTTCAAGTTCGACGACGTCGTCGCGACGTGCATTATCTCCGACACGTGCATCGTCAAGCCCGCGCTGATTTCCGCCGGGGAGCTCGTCTTCATCTGCACCTCCAACTCCTCCGACACCTCCGGTGTTGTCGTGGCTCCTGTTCTCTTCCTCTTGCCCCTGGACGCCATCGAAGCCAGCGACGAACGCGAGGCGAACGAGGCGACCGACTCCTCGTCGTCGGACCTCGCCCGCCCCCGCGATCCCCCCGCCACCGGTGACGTACCGTCGTCCATCGTGGCCGGCGCGAGAAAAACGTACTCGGACCTGTTCGCGGCTCTCAGCGAACGTCTCGTCGCCTTCCTCGGAGGCTCCTCCGCGGTCTCCGTCCTGTCATCCTCTGGATGTCCTCCCGTGGTTATCCTCCTCCTCTCTCCTGCTGTTCCGTCGCCAGTCGTAGTAACGCGTCCGGGGGCCTGACGGTCCACCCCCGAACGGCCGTGGTCGCGAGATATCGACGCAGCGGGGCCCACTTTACTACCCACGACTGCGCCGGTACTGGGGTATCCCTCCCCTGCACCGTAAACGTTGTCATTTATCTTATCCATGTCCATATTTCTTTGTTTGTTTGTTTGTTCTTTTGTCTTCGCCAATGTAATCGACAAAGTCTCCGTCCTGGAGCCACTCGCTCTTTCGCGCGCTGCCCCTGTCGAATGCGGACCAGGGCGACAGGTGTGCCGCGCGAGATGGTAAGGTAAGTGGTCTGTTCCACCGCGGGTAACTACTTCCACCGTGGGTAACTCGTTCCACCTTCGGTAACAAGTTCCGACGTCGGTAACTTGTTCCGCCGTCGGTAACGTAGTTCTCGCATCTACCGCACTAGCACTACACTGTAGTTCACTGGCCTCCCGCGAGACGCCTCGGCGGCGCAACCGTCGCGCGTCACTACGATGGCCGCCAAGATGGCCGCCAAGATGGCTGCCTCTTCCCTCGTGGCAACACCGACACTTTTAACTCTAATAACAGTTTTAATTCATCGATTTCCACCAAACTTTTTGCACACGCCTATTCCTCACCACTAGCACTTCACTTTCACCCTAATCCTTCACTGCACTCTTCGATTTTTCCACATATTTCGGTCACGGAATACGGAGCGACGCGCACGTGTCCGTCCTACTTGCCGCCATATTGGAACTCACCTAACCCCAACCTTTTTTTTTTTTTTTTTTTTTTACGTGGAGAAATCCTCATGGACACCCGCTAGCGGGTAGTGTCGGACTCTTACCGACTAAAACTCCACGGTGGCCTGTCCTGACGCCTGAGTCGAGATGCACCCGGGATCTCTCCCGAATTACTACCGGTTACCCCCGGGCGTCTATCTCTCCTTTCGTCGAAGGGAGGCGTCCTGTTCTTCTTCTTGGACCGCTAGGGGGGGACCACGCCCCCTAGCGCCTCGCTCCTGCTGCTCCGTCCTGGGACCCCGTCCCCTGAAGCCTCTTCCTGGTTTCCACGCGCTCCTACGGCGGGCGTGGCGGCGCCGGTGGTGGCGTCGCGCCCCTGTGGCGCGCGGTATTCCTAGGGCGCTGCGATGTCCTGGACGGGTCGCGAGCTCGTTCCCTGATCCTTTCCGCCCGCTCCTTCGCCAGCATCACCTGCTCGCAGTAGGTGCGGACAGCGGCGTACTCCTGGCGCCCTCTCAGCATGGCCGCGACGACCGCTTCTGGGGCTAAGCTCTCGCCGATTTCGAGCCGTAGGACGCGTCGTGGTTCCGCCCACGCCGGACAGAACTCCAGCGTGTGTTGCGCCGTGTCCTCCTCTTCCTCGCAGTGGTGGCAGACGGACGTCGCCTCTCGCCGAATCCTGAGCAGGTACTCGCCGAATACTCCGTGGCCGGTGAGCAGCTGCGTCATCCTGAAGGTCAGCGGTGCTCCGCCTCGATCCCTCCACGTCTCCCAGTTGGGAAGCACGGCGCGAGCGGCCCGGTGCGGCCGCACGGCGTCCTCCTGGATCAGCTGCGAGCGCCATCGTTCCCAGACCTCCTTCTTCGCCTCCTCCCGGATGTTCGAGGCCGGCTGGCCAGAGGTCGATGGCGTCGGGTTCCTCCGTTGGTGTTCGTATACGCGTTCGAGCGCCAGGGCTTGCAGCTCGAACGGCGGGGACGCCGCTAGCACGGTCGCCGAAGCGTACGATGTCGTCCTGTAGCCTCTCGCGATGCGGATAGCGGTCGTCCTCTGCAGCCTCCGCAGCAAGGTCAGGCTGCGGCGACTGGTCGCCAGGCTTCTGGCCCAGACGGGTGCCCCGTAGAGAACTCGGGACCGGACTACTCCCTCGTAGAGTCGGCGGACTCTCGATCCTGCTCCGCCGATGTTCGGTAGGAGGCCGCACAGGGCGTTGGCCGCGGCCGTCGCCTTCGGGACCAGTTGCTCGAAGTGCGGTTCGAAGGTCCATCCGCTGTCGATCGTGAGACCCAGGTACCTCATCTGGCGTCTCACCGGGACCTCTTCTCCGCCGATGTTCACCGTCGATCCTGTGGGAGGCGTTCCTCTTCGTCGCTGGTCGAAGAACCACAGCGCCTCGGACTTGGCCGGCGACACCGTCAGGCCGAGCCTCCGAATGGCGCTCATCGCGCACGCCACGGCGTCCTCCGTGCGGTTCGTCGTGTCCTGCCACCAGCGTCCCCCGGCCAGGACCAGGGTGTCGTCGGCGTAGCACACCATTCCAGCACCGGGGGGCATCGGACATCGGAGGACCGAGTCGTAGGCCGTGATCCAGAGTATCGGACCCAGCACCGACCCCTGCGGAACGCCGCGCTCGATCCGTCTTCTTTCTTCCCCGTCCCTTCCGGCGTAGACGATGTACCTGTCGGAAAGGTACGCGCGGACGATCCTCACCAGGTACGCCGGGACGTCAAAGTGTCGCAGGGCCTCCACGATCCTGGCCCAGGGGATGGAGTTGAAGGCGTTGGTGACGTCGAGCGACACCGCCACCGCTACCCCTTCTCGGGCGACCTTGTCCTCTGCCATGGTCCTCAGCCTCTTCACCGCGTCCACGGTCGAGCGGCCGCGGCGGAATCCGTACTGGCTGTCGTGCCATCCGGGCGTCCTCCGGGTCACGTGAGCCTCCAGCCGGGCGGCGACGATCCTCTCCAGCATCTTGCCCACCTCGTCCAGCAGGCATATCGGCCGGTACGCGGACGGCGAGTCCGGCGGGCGGCCCTCCTTCCGTAACAGCACCAGCCTGACCTAACCCCAACCTAACCCCAACCTAACCCCAACCTAACCCCAACCTAACCTAACCTAACCCCAACCTAACCCCAACCTAACCCCAACCTAACCCAACCTAACCCCAACCTTTTTTTTTTTTTTTTTTTTACGTGGAGAAATCCTCATGGACACCCGCTGGCGGGTAGTGTCGGACTCTTACCGACTAAAACTCCACGGTGGCCTGTCCTGACGCCTGAGTCGAGATGCACCCGGGATCTCTCCCGAATTACTACCGGTTACCCCCGGGCGTCTATCTCTCCTTTCGTCGAAGGGAGGCATCCTGCTCTTCTTGGACCGCTAGGGGGGGACCACGCCCCCTAGCGCCTCGCTCCTGCTGCTTCGTCCTGGGACCCCGTCCCCTGAAGCCTCTTCCTGGTTTCCACGCGCTCCTACGGCGGGCGTGGCGGCGCCGGTGGTGGCGTCGCGCCCCTGTGGCGCGCGGTATTCCTAGGGCGCTGCGATGTCCTGGACGGGTCGCGAGCTCGTTCCCTGATCCTTTCCGCCCGCTCCTTCGCCAGCATCACCTGCTCGCAATAGGTGCGGACAGCGGCGTACTCCTGGCGCCCTCTCAGCATGGCCGCGACGACCGCTTCTGGGGCTAAGCTCTCGCCGATTTCGAGCCGTAGGACGCGTCGTGGTTCCGCCCACGCCGGACAGAACTCCAGCGTGTGCTGCGCCGTGTCCTCCTCTTCCTCGCAGTGGTGGCAGACGGACGTAGCCTCTCGCCGAATCCTTAGCAGGTACTCGCCGAATACTCCGTGGCCGGTGAGCAGCTGCGTCATCCTGAAGGTCAGCGGTGCTCCGCCTCGATCCCTCCACGTCTCCCAGTTGGGAAGCACGGCGCGAACGGCCCGGTGCGGCCGCACGGCGTCCTCCTGGATCAGCTGCGAGCGCCATCGTTCCCAGACCTCCTTCTTCGCCTCCTCCCGGATGTTCGAGGCCGGCTGGCCAGAGGTCGATGGCGTCGGGTTCCTCCGCTGATGTTCGTATACGCGTTCGAGCGCCAGGGCTTGCAGCTCGAACGGCGGGGACGCCGCTAGCACGGTCGCCGACGCGTACGATGTCGTCCTGTAGCCTCTCGCGATGCGGATAGCGGTCGTCCTCTGCAGCCTCCGCAGCAAGGTCAGGCTGCGGCGACTGGTCGCCAGGCTTCTGGCCCAGACGGGTGCCCCGTAGAGAACTCGGGACCGGACTACTCCCTCGTAGAGTCGGCGGACTCTCGATCCTGCTCCGCCGATGTTCGGTAGGAGGCCGCACAGGGCGTTGGCCGCGGCCGTCGCCTTCGGGACCAGTTGCTCGAAGTGCGGTCCGAAGGTCCATCCGCTGTCGATCGTGAGACCCAGGTACCTCATCTGGCGTCTCACCGGGACCTCTTCTCCGCCGATGTTCACCGTCGATCCTGTGGGAGGCGTTCCTCTTCGTCGCTGGTCGAAGAACCACAGCGCCTCGGACTTGGCCGGCGACACCGTCAGGCCGAGCCTCCGAATGGCGCTCATCGCGCACGCCACGGCGTCCTCCGTGCGGTTCGTCGTGTCCTGCCACCATCGTCCCCCGGCCAGGACCAGGGTGTCGTCGGCGTAGCACACCATTCCAGCCCCGGGGGGCATCGGACATCGGAGGACCGAGTCGTAGGCCGTGATCCAGAGTATCGGACCCAGCACCGACCCCTGCGGAACGCCGCGCTCGATCCGTCTTCTTTCTTCCCCGTCCCTTCCGGCGTAGACGATGTACCTGTCGGAAAGGTACGCGCGGACGATCCTCACCAGGTACGCCGGGACGTCAAAGTGTCGCAGGGCCTCCACGATCCTGGCCCAGGGGATGGAGTTGAAGGCGTTGGTGACGTCGAGCGACACCGCCACCGCTACCCCTTCTCGGGCGACCTTGTCCTCTGCCATGGTCCTCAGCCTCTTCACCGCGTCCACGGTCGAGCGGCCGCGGCGGAATCCGTACTGGCTGTCGTGCCATCCGGGCGTCCTCCGGGTCACGTGAGCCTCCAGCCGGGCGGCGACGATCCTCTCCAGCATCTTGCCCACCTCGTCCAGCAGGCATATCGGCCGGTACGCGGACGGCGAGTCCGGCGGGCGGCCCTCCTTCCGTAACAGCACCAGCCTGGCCGTCCGCCATGTCCGGGGATAGGCGCCCTCCTCCAGGCATCTGTCGAACAGGTGCCGCAGGCGGGGAGCCATGGTGACGATCGACTCCGCCCACGCCCGGCCCGGTATTCCGTCGGGTCCTGGCGCCACGTCGCGGGACGCCGTCCTCCTGGCTGCTTCGAAGAGTTCCTCGTCGCTGACTCGCAGCTCCTCGCTCCATCCCGTCGCGGTCGTCGTCGCCGCCTCCTCGTCGTCGTCGTCGGCGGAGGGGGAGGATGGCGCCGGTCGGCACGCGTCCCTGTCTTCCGGCGGGAACAGCGTCCCGATGACATTGTCCAACAGCGTCGGGTCCATGTCCGAGGTCAGCGGGGGCGCCGAAGGTCGCAGTTTCTTGGTGACCACTTTGTACGGCCGTCCCCACGGGTCGGATTCCACCTCCTCGATCAGCTCCGTCCAGCACCGAGATTTCGCGGTCTTGATCTCCCGCTGAAGAGTCCGTCTCGCCTCTCTGTACTCCTCGTAGAAGCGGGAGATCTCCTCCTCGTCGCGCGTCAGTCTGCGACGACGGGCCCTTAGAAATCTTCTGCGGGCACGCACGCAGTTTTCTCGCATCTCGGCGATCTCCGGGGTCCACCAGTACGTTCCCTGGTCTCGTCCACCCCCCGGGACGGAGCGCGGCATCGAGGCGTCGCACGCCGCGGTCATGTATCTTCGGAGCTCCTCCGCCTCCTCGTCGATACTTCCTCGCTCGGTCGTTCGTCGGGCGTCCCAGCTCCAGGCGGACACGGTCGTGGCCGCCCGCAGCATCTCCTTGTCCATCTCCTTCAGGCGCCATCGCGGCGGCGGCGGCGGGCGGCGACGGTTCTCTCTCGGTCCTCGTCGTCTTCTCCCGGCGTCGTCCTCGGTCCCCAGGGTCACCTCCATCAGTACGTAGAGGTGGTCGGACAGCGTTTCCACCCCCTCGGCCACTCTCCAGTCGCGGATTCGCCTGAGCAACTCCGGGGTAGCCCACGTGATGTCCACCACGGAGGATCCCCTCCAAGCCACGCAGGTGCTCGCCGAGCCCCTGTTCGCCAGCAGGAGCCCCAGACTCGCTGCCCAGTCGGTGAGCATCCTTCCACGGGAGTTGGTCCTTGGGTTTCCCCATTGCGTCGAGTGGGCGTTGAAGTCCCCCAGCACGAGCACCTGGCGGGGGAGGCATCCTCGGATGCACTCGCCGACTCGGTCCAGGAAGTCCCCGTACGCGGCCAGGTCGATGTTCGGAGAGACGTACACCGCCACCACCGCCGCTCCTAGCCACTCGACCGCGACGAAGCCGTTGCCACGGTCCAGCAAGACGCACGAGGCCGACGTCCACGTTATCCCCGCGGATCCGTCCAGGTCCCCGATCCAGTTGGGCGAGTCGGGTATACGGTGCGGTTCGGCCACCGCCGCCAGGGCCACCTCGTTCTCCCGGACGGTCTGGACGAGCAGATCTTGCGCTCGTCTCGACCTACCGAGGTTGCATTGCAGCAGGCGCTTGAACTATGCCGTCACCTCCATGGCCTCCTCCCGGCCATCCGCCGCTGCTGACGGTTCGGCGGCGCTTCCTGGTGTCCGTACCGCGGCGGCTGCTGCTGCTGCTGCTGCTACCGCTGCTGGTTGGCGGGTCGGTCTCCTCCTCTTGACCTTCGGGGGAGTGCATGCCTCTCCGCCCATCCTGTGATTCGCGGGTGCCCCGAGCGATTCGCACAGCGGACACTTGGGAGCGGAGGCGGGACAGCCTCTGGCGCGGTGTCCGCTCCCGCCGCACCTGTAGCACAGGTGCCCTCGGTCTTCGCCGGATACGCACGTGGCGCGCACGTGCCCCAGTTCCAGGCACCTGAAGCACTGCAACGGGCGCTTCGGCACGGCCCTTATCCTCGCCGTTGACCAGCCCAGGGCTATCTTCTCCGCCTGGGCCAGCTTGCGGGCTCCTGCCGCCGGGCACTTGATCCATGCAGAGCCGAGGCCGCCTCTGGTGGCGCCGATCTCGCCCACCTGCACCTCCGCGCTGCCGCATCCCGCCGCCGAGGCCAGTGCTCTCCGCAGCTCCTCCTTCTTGACCGAGATGTCTATCCCGGTCACGCGTAGCTCCGCCATCCTGGTCGGGGTGGCGATTCTCACCGCCGTCGGGTCCAGGGTCTCGGCCAGCCGCGACGCCAGTAGCGTCGCCTTTCCCCTGTCCTTGTCGCCGGGGACTTGTATTATAATGGCGCCCGTCATCGCCTTCTTCATCTCCAGGCGCTCCGTCCCGAGCTCCGACAGCGGAATCCTCGTTCTCGCTGCCTCCAGGACGTCGGCGTACGACATCCTCGCTCCCTCGTTTAACGTCAGGGTCACCGCGGATGTTCGCGGTGCGCGAGGGGGCGTGACCACCTTGGGTGCCCGCGGTGGTCCTCTCTGCGTCGCGGGGGCGCTCGCCTTCGGTGCGCCCGTCGTGTCGCCGCCCGGCTGGGGTTGCTCCTGCCGCCGTACCCGCGTCGGTGGTGGCGCGGTCGACCCTTTCCTCGCCGCCTCTGCTCCGGCGGCGGCGGCGACGGCTGCCTTCGTCCCGTTCGCCGTCTTCCTGTTTCTCCTCCTCTTCCTCTTCGTTTCCACCAGCTCCCATCCGCCGTCCTCCCGTTCCCTTCGGGTCGGCGTCGGCTGGGCCGCGGGAGGGGCGACGGGGCGGTCCCCGCTGGGTCGTCCTTCGGGGGTGCGTTGCCGTCGTGCGTCCCCGAATCGTTCCTCGATTGTCCGGAGAATGGAGGGTCCCAATTCTCGGACCGCTCTTTCCAGGGCGTCCAGCCTCGTCCTGTCGTTTCCGCCCTCCCACTGCGCGCGGACGTATTCGGGCGCCGCGTTGGCGCATCGTGGGCACTCGTTGACGTGGGCAGCCAGTCTCCTCAATTCCTGGCGGAGGGCTGCGTTCTCCCCCTCCAGCATGGACAGCCTCGCGTCCACGTCGTCGCCGGCGCCTCGCGCTGGCCTCGCCCTCCTTGCGGATTCCTCGTTCCACGCGGCGGTGATATAACTCGCCGCGTTTTTAAGGGATCTGATGTAGGTCCCCTTCAAGTTCGACGACGTCGTCGCGACGTGCATTATCTCCGACACGTGCATCGTCAAACCTGCGCTGATTTCGGCCGGGGAGCTCGTCTTCATCTGCACCTCCAACTCCTCCGACACCTCCGGTGTTGTCGTGGCTCCCGTTCTCTTCCTCTTGCACCTGGACGCCATCGAAGCCAGCGACGAGCGCGAGGCGAACGAGGCGACCGACTCCTCGTCGTCGGACCTCGCCCGCCCCCGCGATCCCCCGGCCAACGGTGTCGTGCCGTCGTCCATCGTGGTCGGCGCGAGAAAAACGTACTCGGACCTGTTCGCGGCTCTCGGCGAACGTCTCGTCGCCTTCCTCGGAGGCTCCTCCGCGGTCTCCGTCCTGTCATCCTCTGGATGTCCTCCTGTGGTTATCCTCCTCCTCTCTCCTGCTGTTCCGTCGCCAGTCGTATAAACGCGTCCGGGGGCCTGACGGTCCACCCTCGAACGGCCGTGGTCGCGAGATATCGACGCAGCGGGGCCCACTTCACTACCCGCGACTGCGCCGGTACTGGGGTATCCCTCCCCTGCACCGTAAACGTTGTCGTTTCTGTGCTCCATTTCCATGTTTCTTTGTTTGTTTTCGCCAAGGTCGTCGTCGAAGTCTCCGTCCTGGTGCCACTCACTCTTTCGCACCCTGCCCCGGTCGAAGCCGGTGCAGGGCGACAGGGAGCCCCGCGAGAAGGTGAGGTGAGTGGTCTTGACAGGCATGGGCCCGCCAACTTCTCCGAAGTTCTCCGCACCGGATCGGCGAACCGACGGGTGCCAAGGGCACCGATCGGCCGCCACCCGACTGTAAGAGAACATCAGATCCATCGGGGTTTCCCAGGGCATGGTCCTATGCCCCGGGAACCCATGCCCGCCTCGTGCTCCCCAACCTAACCCCAACCTAACCCCAACCTTTTTTTTTTTTTTTTTTTTTTTACGTGGAGAAATCCTCATGGACACCCGCTAGCGGGTAGTGTCGGACTCTTACCGACTAAAACTCCACGGTGGCCTGTCCTGACGCCTGAGTCGAGATGCACCCGGGATCTCTCCCGAATTGCTACCGGTTACCCCCGGGCGTCTATCTCTCCTTTCGTCGAAGGGAGGCGTCCTGCTCTTCTTGGACCGCTAGGGGGGGACCACGCCCCCCTAGCTCCTCGCTCCTGCTGCTTCGTTCTGGGACCCCGTCCCCCGAAGCCTCTTCCTGGTTTCCACGCGCTGCTACGGTGGGCGCGGCGGCGCCGGTGCTGGCGTCGCGCCCCTGTGGCGCGCGGTATTCCTAGGGCGCTGCGATGTCCTGGACGGGTCGCGAGCTCGTTCCCTGATCCTTTCCGCCCGCTCCTTCGCCAGCATCACCTGCTCGCAGTAGGTGCGGACAGCGGCGTACTCCTGGCGCCCTCTCAGCATGGCCGCGACGACCGCTTCTGGGGCTAAGCTCTCGCCGATTTCGAGCCGTAGGACGCGTCGTGGTTCCGCCCACGCCGGACAGAACTCCAGCGTGTGTTGCGCCGTGTCCTCCTCTTCCTCGCAGTGGTGGCAGACGGACGTCGCCTCTCGCCGAATCCTGAGCAGGTACTCGCCGAATACTCCGTGGCCGGTGAGCAGCTGCGTCATCCTGAAGGTCAGCGGTGCTCCGCCTCGATCCCTCCACGTCTCCCAGTTGGGAAGCACGGCGCGAGCGGCCCGGTGCGGTCGCACGGCGTCCTCCTGGATCAGCTGCGAGCGCCATCGTTCCCAGACCTCCTTCTTCGCCTCCTCCCGGATGTTCGAGGCCGGCTGGCCAGAGGTCGATGGCGTCGGGTTCCTCCGTTGGTGTTCGTATACGCGTTCGAGCGCCAGGGCTTGCAGCTCGAACGGCGGGGACGCCGCTAGCACGGTCGCCGAAGCGTACGATGTCGTCCTGTAGCCTCTCGCGATGCGGATAGCGGTCGTCCTCTGCAGCCTCCGCAGCAAGGTCAGGCTGCGGCGACTGGTCGCCAGGCTTCTGGCCCAGACGGGTGCCCCGTAGAGAACTCGGGACCGGACTACTCCCTCGTAGAGTCGGCGGACTCTCGATCCTGCTCCGCCGATGTTCGGTAGGAGGCCGCACAGGGCGTTGGCCGCGGCCGTCGCCTTCGGGACCAGTTGCTCGAAGTGCGGTTCGAAGGTCCATCCGCTGTCGATCGTGAGACCCAGGTACCTCATCTGGCGTCTCACCGGGACCTCTTCTCCGCCGATGTTCACCGTCGATCCTGTGGGAGGCGTTCCTCTTCGTCGCTGGTCGAAGAACCACAGCGCCTCGGACTTGGCCGGCGACACCGTCAGGCCGAGCCTCCGAATGGCGCTCATCGCGCACGCCACGGCGTCCTCCGTGCGGTTCGTCGTGTCCTGCCACCATCGTCCCCCGGCCAGGACCAGGGTGTCGTCGGCGTAGCACACCATTCCAGCACCGGGGGGCATCGGACATCGGAGGACCGAGTCGTAGGCCGTGATCCAGAGTATCGGACCCAGCACCGACCCCTGCGGAACGCCGCGCTCGATCCGTCTTCTTTCTTCCCCGTCCCTTCCGGCGTAGACGATGTACCTGTCGGAAAGGTACGCGCGGACGATCCTCACCAGGTACGCCGGGACGTCAAAGTGTCGCAGGGCCTCCACGATCCTGGCCCAGGGGATGGAGTTGAAGGCGTTGGTGACGTCGAGCGACACCGCCACCGCTACCCCTTCTCGGGCGACCTTGTCCTCTGCCATGGTCCTCAGCCTCTTCACCGCGTCCACGGTCGAGCGGCCGCGGCGGAATCCGTACTGGCTGTCGTGCCATCCGGGCGTCCTCCGGGTCACGTGAGCCTCCAGCCGGGCGGCGACGATCCTCTCCAGCATCTTGCCCACCTCGTCCAGCAGGCATATCGGCCGGTACGCGGACGGCGAGTCCGGCGGGCGGCCCTCCTTCCGTAACAGCACCAGCCTGGCCGACCGCCATGTCCGGGGGTAGGCGCCCTCCTCCAGGCATCTGTCGAACAGGTGCCGCAGGCGGGGAGCCATGGTGACGATCGACTCCGCCCACGCACGGCCCGGTATTCCGTCGGGTCCTGGCGCCACGTCGCGGGACGCCGTCCTCCTGGCTGCTTCGAAGAGTTCCTCGTCGCTGACTCGCAGCTCCTCGCTCCATCCCGTCGCGGTCGTCGTCGCCGCCTCCTCGTCGTCATCGTCGGCGGAGGGGGAGGATGGCGCCGGTCGGCTCGCGTCCCTGTCTTCCGGCGGGAACAGCGTCCCGATGACGTTGTCCAACAGCGTCGGATCCATGTCCGAGGTCAGCGGGGGCGCCGAAGGTCGCAGCTTCTTGGTGACCACTTTATACGGCCGTCCCCACGGGTCGGATTCCACCTCCTCGATCAGCTCCGTCCAGCACCGAGATTTCGCGGTCTTGATCTCCCGCTGAAGAGTCCGTCTCGCCTCTCTGTACTCCTCGTAGAAGCGGGAAATCTCCTCCTCGTCGCGCGTCAGTCTGCGACGACGGGCCCTTAGAAATCTTCTGCGGGCACGCACGCAGTTTTCTCGCATCTCGGCGATCTCCGGGGTCCACCAGTACGTTCCCTGGCCTCGTCCACCCCCCGGGACGGAGCGCGGCATCGAGGCGTCGCACGCCGCGGTCATGTATCTTCGGAGCTCCTCCGCCTCCTCGTCGATACTTCCTCGCTCGGTCGTCCGTCGGGCGTCCCAGCTCCAGGCGGACACGGTCGTGGCCGCCCGCAGCATCTCCTTGTCCATCTCCTTCAGGCGCCATCGCGGCGGCGGCGGCGGGTGGCGACGGTTCTCTCTCGGTCCTCGTCGTCTTCTCCCGACGTCGTCCTCGGTCCCCAGGGTTACCTCCATCAGAATGTACAGGTGGTCGGACAGCGTTTCCACCCCCTCGGCCACTCTCCAGTCGCGGATTCGCCTGAGCAGCTCCGGGGTAGCCCACGTGATGTCCACGACCGAGGATCCTCTCCACGCCACGCAGGTGCTCGCCGAGCCCCTGTTCGCCAGCAGGAGCCCCAGACTCGCTGCCCAGTCGGTGAGCATCCTTCCACGGGAGTTGGTCCTTGGGTTTCCCCATTGCGTCGAATGGGCGTTGAAGTCCCCCAGCACGAGCACCTGGCGGGGGAGGCATCTTCCGATGCACTCGCCGACTCGGTCCAGGAAGTCCCCGTACGCGGCCAGGTCGATGTTCGGAGAGACGTACACCGCCACCACCGCCGCTCCCAGCCACTCGACCGCGACGAAGCCGCTGCCACGGTCCAGTAAGAAGCACGAGGCCGACGTCCACGTTATCCCGGCGGATCCGTCCAGGTCCCCGATCCAGTTGGGCGAGTCGGGTATACGATGCGGTTCCGCCACCGCCGCTAGGGCCACCTCGTTCTCCCGGATGGTCTGGACGAGCAGGTCTTGCGCTCTTCTCGACCTACCGAGATTGCATTGCAGCAGGCGCTTGAACTATGCCGTCACCTCCATGGCCTCCTCCCGGCCATCCGCCGCTGCTGCTGGTTCGGCGGCGCTTCCTGGTGTCCCTGCCGCGGCGACTGCTGCTGCTGCTACCGCTGCTGGTTGGCGGATGGGTCTCCTCCTCTTGACCTTCGGGGGGTTGCATGCCTCTCCACCCATCCTGTGATTCGCGGGTGCCCCGAGCGACTCGCACAGCGGACATTTGGGAGCGGAGGCGGGACAGCCTCTGGCGCGGTGTCCGCTCCCGCCGCACCTGTAGCACAGGTGTCCACGGTCTTCGCCGGAAACGCAAGTGGCGCGCACGTGCCCCAGCTCCAGGCACCTGAAGCACTGCAACGGGCGCTTCGGCACGGCCCTTATCCTCGCCGTTGACCAGCCCAGGGCTATCTTCTCCGCCTGGGCCAGCTTGCGGGCTGCTGCCGCCGGGCACTTGATCCATGCAGACCCTAGGCCGCCTCTGGTGGCGCCGATCTCGCCCACCTGCACCTCTGCGCTGCCGCATCCCGCCGCCAAGGCCAGTGCTCTTCGCAGCTCCTCCTTCTTGACCGAGATGTCTATCCCGGTCACGCGTAACTCCGCCATCCTGGTCGGTGTGGCGATTCTCACCGCCGTCGGGTCCAGGGTCTCGGCCAGCCGCGACGCCAGTAGCGTCGCCTTTCCCCTGTCCTTGTCACCGGGGACTTGAATTATAATGGCGCCCGTCATCGCCTTCTTCATCTCCAGGCGCTCCGTGCCAAGCTCCGATAGTGGAATCCTCGTCCTCGCCGCTTCCAGGACGTCGGCGTACGACATCCTCGCTCCCTCGTTCAACGTCAGGGTCACCGCGGATGTTCGCGGTGCGCGAGGGGGCGTGACCACCTTGGGCGTCCGCGGTGGTCCTCTCTGCATTGCGGGGGCGTTCGCCTTCGGTGCGCCCGTCGTGCCGCCGGGCTGGGGTTGCTGCTGCCGCCGTACCCGCGTCGGTGGTGGCGCGGTCGATCCTTTCCTCGCCGCCTCTGCTCCGGCGGCGGCGGCGACGGCTGCCTTCGTCCCGTTCGCCGTCTTCTTGTTTCTCCTCCTCTTTTTCTTCGTTTCCACCAGCTCCCATCCGCCGTCCTCCCGTTCCCTTCGGGGCGGCGTCGGTTGGGCCGAGGGGGGGTCGACGGGGCGGTCCCCGCTGGGTCGTGATTCGGGGGTGCGTTGCCATCGTGCGTCCCCGAATCGTTCCTCGATTGTCCTGAGAATAGATGGTCCCAGTTCTCGGACCGCTCTTTCCAGGGCGTCCAGCCGCGTCCTGTCGTTTCCGCCCTCCCACTGTGCGCGGACGTATTCGGACGCCGCGTCGGCGCATCGTGGGCACTCGTTGACGCGGGCAGCCAGTCTCCTCAGTTCCTGGCGGAGGGCTGCGTTCTCCCCCTCCAGCATGGACAGCCTCGCGTCCACGTCGTCGCCGGAGCCTCGCGCTGGCCTCGCCCTCCTAGCAGATTCCTCGTTCCACGCGGCGGTGATATAGCTCGCCGCGTTTTTAAGGGATCTGATGTAGGTCCCCTTCAAGTTCGACGACGTCGTCGCGACGTGCATTATCTCCGACACGTGCATCGTCAAACCCGCGCTGATTTCAGCCGGGGAGCTCGTCTTCATCTGCACCTCCAACTCCTCCGACACCTCCGGTGTTGTCGTGGCTCCTGTTCTCTTCCTCTTGCCCCTGGACGCCATCGAAGCCAGCGACGAACGCGAGGCGAACGAGGCGACCGACTCCTCGTCGTCGGACCTCGCCCGCCCCCGCGATCCCCCCGCCACCGGTGACGTACCGTCGTCCATCGTGGCCGGCGCGAGAAAAACGTACTCGGACCTGTTCGCGGCTCTCAGCGAACGTCTCGTCGCCTTCCTCGGAGGCTCCTCCGCGGTCTCCGTCCTGTCATCCTCTGGATGTCCTCCCGTGGTTATCCTCCTCCTCTCTCCTGCTGTTCCGTCGCCAGTCGTAGTAACGCGTCCGGGGGCCTGACGGTCCACCCCCGAACGGCCGTGGTCGCGAGATATCGACGCAGCGGGGCCCACTTTACTACCCACGACTGCGCCGGTACTGGGGTATCCCTCCCCTGCACCGTAAACGTTGTCATTTATCTTCTCCATGTCCATATTTCTTTGTTTGTTTGTTTGTTCTTTTGTCTTCGCCAATGTAATCGACAAAGTCTCCGTCCTGGAGCCACTCGCTCTTTCGCGCGCTGCCCCTGTCGAATGCGGACCAGGGCGACAGGTGTGCCGCGCGAGATGGTAAGGTAAGTGGTCTGTTCCACCGCGGGTAACTACTTCCACCGTGGGTAACTCGTTCCACCTTCGGTAACTAGTTCCGACGTCGGTAACTTGTTCCGCCGTCGGTAACGTAGTTCTCGCATCTACCGCACTAGCACTACACTGTAGTTCACTGGCCTCCCGCGAGACGCCTCGGCGGCGCAACCGTCGCGCGTCACTACGATGGCCGCCAAGATGGCCGCCAAGATGGCTGCCTCTTCCCTCGTGGCAACACCGACACTTTTAACTCTAATAACAGTTTTAATTCATCGATTTCCACCAAACTTTTTGCACACGCCTATTCCTCACCACTAGCACTTCACTTTCACCCTAATCCTTCCACTGCACTCTTCGATTTTTCCACATATTTCGGTCACGGAATACGGAGCGACGCGCACGTGTCCGTCCTACTTGCCGCCATATTGGAACTCCAACCTAACCCCAACCTAACCCCAACCTTTTTTTTTTTTTTTTTTTTTTTACGTGGAGAAATCCTCATGGACACCCGCTAGCGGGTAGTGTCGGACTCTTACCGACTAAAACTCCACGGTGGCCTGTCCTGACGCCTGAGTCGAGATGCACCCGGGATCTCTCCCGAATTACTACCGGTTACCCCCGGGCGTCTATCTCTCCTTTCGTCGAAGGGAGGCGTCCTGCTCTTCTTGGACCGCTAGGGGGGGACCACGCCCCCCTAGCTCCTCGCTCCTGCTGCTTCGTTCTGGGACCCCGTCCCCCGAAGCCTCTTCCTGGTTTCCACGCGCTGCTACGGTGGGCGCGGCGGCGCCGGTGGTGGCGTCGCGCCCCTGTGGCGCGCGGTATTCCTAGGGCGCTGCGATGTCCTGGACGGGTCGCGAGCTCGTTCCCTGATCCTTTCCGCCCGCTCCTTCGCCAGCATCACCTGCTCGCAGTAGGTGCGGACAGCGGCGTACTCCTGGCGCCCTCTCAGCATGGCCGCGACGACCGCTTCTGGGGCTAAGCTCTCGCCGATTTCGAGCCGTAGGACGCGTCGTGGTTCCGCCCACGCCGGACAGAACTCCAGCGTGTGTTGCGCCGTGTCCTCCTCTTCCTCGCAGTGGTGGCAGACGGACGTCGCCTCTCGCCGAATCCTGAGCAGGTACTCGCCGAATACTCCGTGGCCGGTGAGCACCTGCGTCATCCTGAAGGTCAGCGGTGCTCCGCCTCGATCCCTCCACGTCTCCCAGTTGGGAAGCACGGCGCGAACGGCCCGGTGCGGCCGCACGGCGTTCTCCCGGATCAGCTGCGAGCGCCATCGTTCCCAGACCTCCTTCTTCGCCTCCTCCCGGATGTTCGAGGCCGGCTGGCCAGAGGCCGATGGCGTCGGGTTCCTCCGCTGGTGTTCGAATACGCGTTCGAGCGCCAGGGCTTGCAGCTCGAACGGAGGGGACGCCGCTAGCACGGTCGCCGACGCGTACGATGTCGTCCTGTAGCCTCTCGCGATGCGGATAGCGGTCGTCCTCTGCAGCCTCCGCAGCAAGGTCAGGCTGCGGCGACTGGTCGCCAGGCTTCTGGCCCAGACGGGTGCCCCGTAGAGAACTCGGGACCGAACTACTCCCTCGTAGAGTCGGCGGACTCTCGATCCTGCTCCGCCGATGTTCGGTAGGAGGCCGCACAGGGCGTTGGCCGCGGCCGTCGCCTTCGGGACCAGTTGCTCGAAGTGCGGTTCGAAGGTCCATCCGCTGTCGATCGTGAGACCCAGGTACCTCATCTGGCGTCTCACCGGAACCTCTTCTCCGCCGATGTTCACCGTCGATCCTGCGGGAGGCGTTCCTCTTCGTCGCTGGTCGAAGAACCACAGCGCCTCGGACTTGGCCGGCGACACCGTCAGGCCGAGCCTCCGAATGGCGCTCATCGCGCACGCCACGGCGTCCTCCGTGCGGTTCGCCGTGTCCTGCCACCATCGTCCCCCGGCCAGGACCAGGGTGTCGTCGGCGTAGCACACCATTCCAGCCCCGGGGGGCATCGGACATCGGAGGACCGAGTCGTAGGCCGTGATCCAGAGTATCGGACCCAGCACCGACCCCTGCGGAACGCCGCGCTCGATCCGTCTTCTTTCTTCCCCGTCCCTTCCGGCGTAGACGATGTACCTGTCGGAAAGGTACGCGCGGACGATCCTCACCAGGTACGCCGGGACGTCAAAGTGTCGCAGGGCCTCCACGATCCTGGCCCAGGGGATGGAGTTGAAGGCGTTGGTGACGTCGAGCGACACCGCCACCGCTACCCCTTCTCGGGCGACCTTGTCCTCGGCCATGGTCCTCAGCCTCTTCACCGCGTCCACGGTCGAGCGGCCGCGGCGGAATCCGTACTGGCTGTCGTGCCATCCGGGCGTCCTCCGGGTCACGTGAGCCTCCAGCCGGGCGGCGACGATCCTCTCCAGCATCTTGCCCACCTCGTCCAGCAGGCATATCGGTCGGTACGCGGACGGCGAGTCCGGCGGGCGGCCCTCCTTCCGTAGCAGCACCAGCCTGGCCGTCCGCCATGTCCGGGGGTAGGCGCCCTCCTCCAGGCATCTGTCGAACAGGTGTCGCAGGCGTGGAGCCATGGTGACGATCGACTCCGCCCACGCTCGGCCCGGTATTCCGTCGGGTCCTGGCGCCACGTCGCGGGACGCCGTCCTCCTGGCTGCTTCGAAGAGTTCCTCGTCGCTGACTCGCAGCTCCTCGCTCCATCCCGTCGCGGTCGTCGTCGCCGCCTCCTCGTCGTCGTCGTCGGCGGAGGGGGAGGATGGCGCCGGTCGGCTCGCGTCCCTGTCTTCCGGCGGGAACAGCGTCCCGACGACGTTGTCCAACAGCGTCGGGTCCATGTCCGAGGTCAGCGGGGGCGCCGAAGGTCGTAGCTTCTTGGTGACCACTTTGTACGGCCGTCCCCACGGGTCGGATTCCACCTCCTCGATCAGCTCCGTCCAGCACCGAGATTTCGCGGTCTTGATCTCCCGCTGAAGAGTCCGTCTCGCCTCTCTGTACTCCTCGTAGAAGCGGGCAATCTCCTCCTCGTCGCGCGTCAGTCTGCGACGACGGGCCCTTAGAAATCTTCTGCGGGCACGCACGCAGTTCTCTCGCATCTCGGCGATCTCCGGGGTCCACCAGTACGTTCCCTGGTCTCGTCCACCCCCCGGGACGGAGCGCGGCATCGAGGCGTCGCACGCCGCGGTCATGTATCTTCGGAGCTCCTCCGCCTCCTCGTCGATACTTCCTCGCTCGCTCGTCCGTCGGGCGTCCCAGCTCCAGGCGGACACGGTCGTGGCCGCCCGCAGCATCTCCTTGTCCATCTCCTTCAGGCGCCATCGCGGCGGCGGCGGGCGGCGACGGTTCTCTCTCGGTCCTCGTCGTCTTCTCCCGGCGTCGTCCTCGGTCCCCAGGGTTACCTCCATCAGAATGTACAGGTGGTCGGACAGCGTTTCCACCCCCTCGGCCACTCTCCAGTCGCGGACTCGCCTGAGCAGCTCCGGGGTAGCCCACGTGATGTCCACGACCGAGGATCCTCTCCACGCCACGCAGGTGCTCGCCGAGCCCCTGTTCGCCAGCAGGAGCCCGAGACTCGCTGCCCAGTCGGTGAGCATCCTTCCACGGGAGTTGGTCCTTGGGTTTCCCCATTGCGTCGAATGGGCGTTGAAGTCCCCCAGCACGAGCACCTGGCGGGGGAGGCATCTTCCGATGCACTCGCCGACTCGGTCCAGGAAGTCCCCGTACGCGGCCAGGTCGATGTTCGGAGAGACGTACACCGCCACCACCGCCGCTCCCAGCCACTCGACCGCGACGAAGCCGCTGCCACGGTCCAGTAAGAAGCACGAGGCCGACGTCCACGTTATCCCGGCGGATCCGTCCAGGTCCCCGATCCAGTTGGGCGAGTCGGGTATACGATGCGGTTCCGCCACCGCCGCTAGGGCCACCTCGTTCTCCCGGATGGTCTGGACGAGCAGGTCCTGCGCTCTTCTCGACCTACCGAGATTGCATTGCAGCAGGCGCTTGAACTATGCCGTCACCTCCATGGCCTCCTCCCGGCCATCCGCCGCTGCTGCTGGTTCGGCGGCGCTTCCTGGTGTCCCTGCCGCGGCGACTGCTGCTGCTGCTACCGCTGCTGGTTGGCGGATGGGTCTCCTCCTCTTGACCTTCGGGGGGTTGCATGCCTCTCCACCCATCCTGTGATTCGCGGGTGCCCCGAGCGACTCGCACAGCGGACATTTGGGAGCGGAGGCGGGACAGCCTCTGGCGCGGTGTCCGCTCCCGCCGCACCTGTAGCACAGGTGTCCACGGTCTTCGCCGGAAACGCAAGTGGCGCGCACGTGCCCCAGCTCCAGGCACCTGAAGCACTGCAACGGGCGCTTCGGCACGGCCCTTATCCTCGCCGTTGACCAGCCCAGGGCTATCTTCTCCGCCTGGGCCAGCTTGCGGGCTGCTGCCGCCGGGCACTTGATCCATGCAGACCCGAGGCCGCCTCTGGTGGCGCCGATCTCGCCCACCTGCACCTCTGCGTTGCCGCATCCCGCCGCCAAGGCCAGTGCTCTTCGCAGCTCTTCCTTTTTGACCGAGATGTCTATCCCGGTCACGCGTAGCTCCGCCATCCTGGTCGGGGTGGCGATTCTCACCGCCGTCGGGTCCAGGGTCTCGGCCAGCCGCGACGCCAGTAGCGTCGCCTTTCCCCTGTCCTTGTCGCCGGGGACTTGAATTATAATGGCGCCCGTCATCGCCTTCTTCATCTCCAGGCGCTCCGTGCCAAGCTCCGATAGTGGAATCCTCGTCCTCGCCGCTTCCAGGACGTCGGCGTACGACATCCTCGCTCCCTCGTTCAACGTCAGGGTCACCGCGGATGTTCGCGGTGCGCGAGGGGGCGTGACCACCTTGGGTGTCCGCGGTGGTCCTCTCTGCATTGCGGGGGCGTTCGCCTTCGGTGCGCCCGTCGTGCCGCCGGGCTGGGGTTGCTGCTGCCGCCGTACCCGCGTCGGTGGTGGCGCGGTCGATCCTTTCCTCGCCGCCTCTGCTCCGGCGGCGGCGGCGACGGCTGCCTTCGTCCCGTTCGCCGTCTTCTTGTTTCTCCTCCTCTTCTTCTTCGTTTCCACCAGCTCCCATCCGCCGTCCTCCCGTTCCCTTCGGGGCGGCGTCGGTTGGGCCGAGGGGGGGTCGACGGGGCGGTCCCCGCTGGGTCGTGATTCGGGGGTGCGTTGCCATCGTGCGTCCCCGAATCGTTCCTCGATTGTCCTGAGAATAGATGGTCCCAGTTCTCGGACCGCTCTTTCCAGGGCGTCCAGCCGCGTCCTGTCGTTTCCGCCCTCCCACTGTGCGCGGACGTATTCGGACGCCGCGTCGGCGCATCGTGGGCACTCGTTGACGCGGGCAGCCAGTCTCCTCAGTTCCTGGCGGAGGGCTGCGTTCTCCCCCTCCAGCATGGACAGCCTCGCGTCCACGTCGTCGCCGGCGCCTCGCGCTGGCCTCGCCCTCCTTGCGGATTCCTCGTTCCACGCGGCGGTGATATAGCTCGCCGCGTTTTTAAGGGACCTGATGTAGGTCCCCTTCAAGTTCGACGACGTCGTCGCGACGTGCATTATCTCCGACACGTGCATCGTCAAGCCCGCGCTGATTTCCGCCGGGGAGCTCGTCTTCATCTGCACCTCCAACTCCTCCGACACCTCCGGTGTTGTCGTGGCTCCTGTTCTCTTCCTCTTGCCCCTGGACGCCATCGAAGCCAGCGACGAACGCGAGGCGAACGAGGCGACCGACTCCTCGTCGTCGGACCTCGCCCGCCCCCGCGATCCCCCCGCCACCGGTGACGTACCGTCGTCCATCGTGGCCGGCGCGAGAAAAACGTACTCGGACCTGTTCGCGGCTCTCAGCGAACGTCTCGTCGCCTTCCTCGGAGGCTCCTCCGCGGTCTCCGTCCTGTCATCCTCTGGATGTCCTCCCGTGGTTATCCTCCTCCTCTCTCCTGCTGTTCCGTCGCCAGTCGTAGTAACGCGTCCGGGGGCCTGACGGTCCACCCCCGAACGGCCGTGGTCGCGAGATATCGACGCAGCGGGGCCCACTTTACTACCCACGACTGCGCCGGTACTGGGGTATCCCTCCCCTGCACCGTAAACGTTGTCATTTATCTTATCCATGTCCATATTTCTTTGTTTGTTTGTTTGTTCTTTTGTCTTCGCCAATGTAATCGACAAAGTCTCCGTCCTGGAGCCACTCGCTCTTTCGCGCGCTGCCCCTGTCGAATGCGGACCAGGGCGACAGGTGTGCCGCGCGAGATGGTAAGGTAAGTGGTCTGTTCCACCGCGGGTAACTACTTCCACCGTGGGTAACTCGTTCCACCTTCGGTAACAAGTTCCGACGTCGGTAACTTGTTCCGCCGTCGGTAACGTAGTTCTCGCATCTACCGCACTAGCACTACACTGTAGTTCACTGGCCTCCCGCGAGACGCCTCGGCGGCGCAACCGTCGCGCGTCACTACGATGGCCGCCAAGATGGCCGCCAAGATGGCTGCCTCTTCCCTCGTGGCAACACCGACACTTTTAACTCTAATAACAGTTTTAATTCATCGATTTCCACCAAACTTTTTGCACACGCCTATTCCTCACCACTAGCACTTCACTTTCACCCTAATCCTTCACTGCACTCTTCGATTTTTCCACATATTTCGGTCACGGAATACGGAGCGACGCGCACGTGTCCGTCCTACTTGCCGCCATATTGGAACTCCCCAACCTAACCCCAACCTAACCCCAACCTAACCCCAACCTAACCCCAACCTAACCCCAACCTAACCCCAACCTAACCCCAACCTAACCCCAACCTAACCCAACCTAACCCCAAAATTCTTTTCGCGGCATTTGGTGACCCACACTGGACCGACGATGTCCCACGTTGCAGTCTAGTGTAGATCATCCAAAATTCTTTTCGCGGCATTTGGTGACCCACACTGGACCGACGATGTCGCACGTAGCAGTCCAGTGTAGATCATCCAAAATTCTTTTCGCGGCATTTGGTGACCCACACTGGACCGACGACGTCCCACGGTGTCCAACGATGTCCCACGATGCAGCCCAGTCTAGATCATCCAAAATTCTGTTGGAGGCTTTTGGAGACCCAAACTGGACCGACGGTATCCCACGGTGTCCCACGTTGCAGTCCAGTGTAGATCATCCAAAATCCTTTTCGCGGCATTTGGTGACCCACACTGGACCGACGATGTCCCACGTTGCAGTCCAGTGTAGATCATCCAAAATTCTTTTCGCGGCATTTGGTGACCCACACTGGACCGACGACGTGCCACGGTGTCCAACGATGTCCCACGATGCAGTCCAGTCTAGATCATCCAAAATTCTGTTGGAGGCTTTTGGAGACCCAAACTGGACCGACGGTATCCCACGGTGTCCCACGTTGCAGTCCAGTGTAGATCATCCAAAATTCTTTTCGCGGCATTTGGTGACCCACACTGGACCGACGATGTCCCACGTTGCAGTCCAGTGTAGATCATCCAAAATTCCTTTCGCGGCATTTGGTGACCCACACTGGACCGACGATGTCCCACGTTGCAGTCCAGTGTAGATCATCCAAAATTCTTTTCGCGGCATTTGGTGACCCACACTGGACCGACGACGTCCCACGGTGTCCAACGATGTCCCACGATGCAGCCCAGTCTAGATCATCCAAAATTCTGTTGGAGGCTTTTGGAGACCCAAACTGGACCGACGGTATCCCACGGTGTCCCACGTTGCAGTCCAGTGTAGATCATCCAAAATCCTTTTCGCGGCATTTGGTGACCCACACTGGACCGACGATGTCCCACGTTGCAGTCCAGTGTAGATCATCCAAAATTCTTTTCGCGGCATTTGGTGATCCACACTGGACCGACGACGTGCCACGGTGTCCAACGATGTCCCACGATGCAGTCCAGTCTAGATCATCCAAAATTCTGTTGGAGGCTTTTGGAGACCCAAACTGGACCGACGGTATCCCACGGTGTCCCACGTTGCAGTCCAGTGTAGATCATCCAAAATTCTTTTCGCGGCATTTGGTGACCCACACTGGACCGACGATGTCCCACGTTGCAGTCCAGTGTAGATCATCCAAAATTCCTTTCGCGGCATTTGGTGACCCACACTGGACCGACGATGTCCCACGTTGCAGTCCAGTGTAGATCATCCAAAATTCTTTTCGCGGCATTTGGTGACCCACACTGGACCGACGACGTCCCACTGTGTCCAACGATGTCCCACGATGCAGTCCAGTCTAGGTCATCCAAAATTCTGTTGGAGGCTTTTGGAGACCCAAACTGGACCGACGGTATCCCACGGTGTCCCACGTTGCAGTCCAGTGTAGGTCATCCAAGATTCTTTTCGCGGCATTTGGTGACCCACACTGGACCGACGACGTCCCACGGTGTCCAACGATGTCCCACGGTGCAGTCCAGTCTAGATCATCCAAAATTCTCTTAGAGGCTTTTGGTGATCCAAACTGGACTGTTGCGTAGTTCTTAGCTTGGCATCGTTTTCCAAAGATTAATCAACTGATTAATTTTTGGAAAAGGATGCCAATTACCAGGTCTCACCACGAGGAGGTGACTACGCACGAGACCCGCCCATGGGTATATGTAGCACTACACATCGATCTCGACATTCAACCTGTTGGCAGAATGTCGAGTTTTGACTCTACTTAACCATGGGCCTGCGTATGGAAATAGTTGTTTCGTAGCCTAACTGCGAAACACATATCCCCGACGCAGCGCTTACATGAATCTTTACAAACGTAGAACAAAGCCTACGTAACGCAACATCCATCTCCCACACAACGATTACATCGATCAGTACAAATATCGTACAATAATTCGCATCCCTACTGGCATCATTCGGTATCAAACACACATTTATCTAACTTGGAATGAAAAGAAGAAAATGTATCTACTGACACTGCATATACCATTTCGTGTCTCGCAGAAGGGACATACGAGTCGCTGTACTAAACTAGTTAACGTTCTATTTTTGCGACACTGTAAGATATTGAAGATACTGAAAAGTTATAAACTCTAACGTGATCTCACTAAGTTTCCCTTAAAAATGGGAAAACAAGAAAATGCCCGATTAATCAGATGATAAAGGAAAAAATCGCGGCGCGCCCGAAACGAACGAGATCGCGATCTCTCGAAAGAACTAACAAACCTACGCGACGTACCCCCGTACACGAGATAACCCCGAGGTTCCGCGGAAAGCCCAAGAATTGACCGTAACTCGATTCCTGTTTCGCCGTTCGAAACTTACACGAGTCGCGGTCGATGGCGCCGACCGATGATGCTAGTGATCCACGGGTAATTCAGCCGTGGATCCGGCACATAGGCCAGCAACTTAACACACTCCAACTGAACATGTGGAACCCGGGGATGGACCGCTGAACAGGATTACGAAGGCAAGAGGCCTCAACTGAACAGTGGGGTCCACTCACGGGGAGGGACCGCTGAACAGGATTACGAAGGCATTGACCTCAACTGAACAGTGGGGTCCACTCCCGCGGGCCCGAACAGAATTACGGAGGACGTGAAATTGCAGGTCCCTGGCCGAGTACCAAAGTACCAATCGGACAGGACTGCAGATCCACGACTGAATCCCCAACAGGTTCGCTAGCATCACCGGCGCGACGACAACTCCCGCGATCCGATGCGAACGTCGAGCAGTCGTCGAGCAGTCACCGAGACAGAGGTGTCCTTGGGGCGACTTACGAATCCAAAGAGTTGTCCAGTGCACGTTGACCCGCACGTACGTGGAATACGCGCGAGCGAGTACGTCACGCTACGGTTTGAAAGAACTGAGTGATCGCGAACCGATAAATCGCGAGTACAAGAAGTACTGTGTGGTAAGCGAGTGAATGGAGACGAGATCTTTCTTTTTTTCGTTCTAAGGTGGATAAATGTCGTTGTACAGAATGAGCTCACAATGCACATAACATAGGTATCTACCTTACGATTAATTAAGACTAAGACGCACGCATCCCACGGTGTCCCACGGTATCCCACGATGTCCAACGGTGTCCAACGATGTCCAACGACGTCCAACGACGTCCAACGACGTCCAACGACGTCCAACGATGTCCAACGATGTCCAACGGTGTCCAACGATGTCCAACGACGTCCAACGGTGTCCAACGGTGTCCAACGGTGTCCAACGGTGTCCAACGGTGTCCAACGTTGTCCAACGTTGTCCAACGGCGTCCCACGGTGTCCAACGGCGTCCCACGGTGTCCAACGGCGTCCCACGGTGTCCAACGGCGTCCCACGGTGTCCAACGGCGTCCCACGGTGTCCAACGGCGTCCCACGTTGCAGTCCAGTTTAGATTATCCAAAATTCTCTTCGTGGCTTTTCGTAATCCAAACTGGACTGTAATAGCGTGGTTCTTAGCTTGGTATTGAATTATTGTGCAATGTTTGTACTTATCGATATAGTGGTTTTCCAAAAGTTAAGCAACTGATTAATCTGCGAAAACGATTACATCCATCAGTACAAACATTGTACTATAATTCGCAACCGTACTGGCAACATTCGGTAACAATGATACATTTGTCTAACTTGGAACGAAGGAATGGAAATGAAACTATTGACGCTGCATATACAATTTAGAGTCTTGCAAAAGACATACGACTCATTGTACTAAACTTATGAAATTATCGAAAAGTTATATACTCCAACGTAACCGCAATATGCTTCTTTTAAAAATGGGGAAACGGGAAGAAGCCTGAACAATCAGGCAATGGAAGAAAAATCATGTGGGTATCTAGCATACATATTTAATATGCTGTGAAATGTTCATATATGTAATTGAAATGTACTTTCTGTAAATTGATAACTCTGGAACAAATTCATTTTCTGGTTTTGGTATATGAAAGAAACAGTCACCTTTATGACGAGAACAATTTCAAAAATGAAAAATAAACTACTAATAATGGTCAATTATATATCAAATTACTATTGATTAAATTTTAGCAAATATAGAGAATCATTTGCATCTTTTTGATCGAAACGAAGGGTTACGATGAGAACAAGAATTTTAAGTAATTGAATTTAATCTGAATTAAAAATTAAAAAGTTCATTTGGAATAACTAAGATGAGGGAAACCCCGATTATTATAAAATCACCTGCCTTATCTTTTAACTTTTAAGAATATGTCTTATAGCAGTATTTTCAGTAATAAACGTAGTAATAAGGGGCGCATTAATAAGGGGCTGAAAAAGAAGCATAGCAATAGCCAGAAGGGCTACTAAAATTCGATCGTGTTCCACTCTATATAAACCCGGTCAACAAGCCGAGAGTGGAACTGAATATTCTTGTTTCGCAACGCTAATTTACTACTAATATTTATGAAGCAGAAAATTCTCAAAATCAAACACGACGAGTGCTTTGTTATATCTGCAATATCAATTAATCTACCATTAAAAAAAAAAGAAAGAAATTCTGAAAATACCCGAAATTTGATACGCAACGCTAATAATATAAATCTATGCACTCGTTTTTAAGCAATACGCAACACTAATAGCGAGAGATCGAAGTGCAACCATTTAGAAGGTTGCCGATGAACGATCACACTTGTACAGCTCTTGTAACTGTACGTGTGATCCAGGAACAGTGTCCGACAAATACAGTCGGAGGGTTTGGGCATTTGGTAAACGCAACTCTACTTAACAAAACGCGATCATTCATTATCGCAACGCTAATTCTTATAGTGAATTCAAATAAAAATTACTATTTACTATATGAAAAAGCTACTTTAAATATTCTGATATTGCTACTTGCAATACTATAAAATTAATTGAAAATTAACATTTCTATAATATAATTTTAAGCAATAGGAAATAGGATAAATTCTAAATATTCATAATAAAATTTGCAAAAGACAATCGCGATATCGTAATTCGCAACTCTAAAGCAAACGCGATTATCATTTTATCGCAACTCTAACTCAAACCGTAATCATTTTCTCGTCACACTAATAAAAAGCCGCGATGTCATCTCGCAACTCTAATACAACCCGTAATTAATTTATCGCAACACTAATAAGAAAAATCGCGAGTGGGGGACTGAAATATCGCAGTGCAACCATTTAGGAGGTTGCCGATGAACGATCACACTTGTACAACTCTTGCAGCTGTATCGTGTGATCCAGGAACAGTGTCCGACCAATGCAGTCGGGGGGTTTGGGCATTTTGTAAACGCAACTCTACTTAACAAAACGCGATCATTCATTATCGCAACGCTAATTTTTACAGTGAATTCAATGAAAATTACTATTTACTATATGAAAAAGCTACTTCAAATATTCTGGTATTGCTACTTGCAATACTAATAAATTAATTGAAAACTAACATTTTTATAATGTAATTTCAAACAATAGAAAACAAGATAAATTCTGATACGTATAGTTCTATAAGAAATTATAAAAATTCATAATAAAAATTGCAAAAGACAATCGCGATATCGTAATTCGCAACTCTAAAGCAAACGCGATTATCATTTTATCGCAACTCTAACTCAAACCGTAATCATTTTCTCGCCACACTAATAAAAAGCCGCGATGTTATTTCGCAACTCTCATACAACCCGTAATTAATTTATCGCAACACTAATAAGAAAAATCGCGATTTGCCCAATGGGACGATGGACCGATATATACATCGGCCAAAAAAGCAAAGACTACTACTACTACTACTACGACTACAAATACTGAAAGCGAGCATAGTGACAAAGTAGTAACAATAATGACTTCCCATGCTCTGGATGACCCAGAGGATGGGGAGCCATTAGTAGTTGCCCTCTTGAGTGGCAGTTTGCCGGGCCTCTTCGGCTTATAGCCTCTTCTTTCTTCGGGCGCAATGCCCGCTGAAACTTAAATCTAAGCTCGAGACTTCTAAATCGCAAACAAAAAAAAAACTTACCAAGGAAAAATAAAAATATAAACCGCGGAAGCTGATTGAAGTGCACATGGACTGACCAACGATCACAGCAGTGATCGTTGCTCACTCGCATGTGCGTGCTCGAGCAATAAACGTTCGTTTCGACCCATTCGCGACCGCGACCGCGAAATTCGAAAAATCGAAAGGCAAAACCAGAGACGAGAGCATGCTCTACTCGTGCCAGTTTCACCGTCGATTTTTCAAATCAGATTTCCAGAAACAGGTTGGTCACACGAAAACGCGCCTACCCGACCAGAGACTGTGCCAACCTGCCCGGCCCTACCTACTTATAATTAACAGACACACCAGAAAGTTTACTACCTATCCTACCTAGCGCTATATTTAAAAAATAGCAAAACAGGCACACCAACACACTCGCTCCACGGTTCTCACACAAACGCTCGGGCGCAAAGGTCCTACACTAGAGAGGACGTCCCGGGACGCCTCCGACACCCGAGCTTAACACACACCATGCACACTCTAAGGTACGTACCGTTTTCCTGAAATCGACTGACGAAGGCTAGTGACCATTGCGTAAAACGTGATAAAACACATCTGAAGAAATGATATCGTTAAAATAAATGTAAGTAAACTTGGAATTATAATTGTAATTTACGGCAATATTTAAAGCGTGGTTACACTTAATCGCGTGGGCGATATTATCATAAATTGTGATTGTATCGAGACGTAAATTGAATCGATATATGTCTCGACATTTTTAATATTTGATGTTTTAACGAATGAAAAAAAGCGACGCAGCTCCACGGCCTAACAACACACACACATAACGTGGAAAATACGTCGTGCACGGTACACTAACACATCGTCAGTCGCTGACAAATTATTACATTACTTAATTCTAGATCATCGTGCCCAGTGTCTTTCTCCCATTCAAGTAGCACCTGGGCACGTGAATGAGATCCTGACAATGGGCACGGAAAGGGTTAAACCTGAAAATCCTGATCTAAAAGAAATAATTAGTTTGTATAATTTTTATTTAACGGACTAACGTTCTTTGATTTTATATTTTACTACTTCGTTTCTGATTAAATCTACTTTATTAATTTAATAGTAACTAAGTAACTCTACTTTATTAATTTAATAAATCAGAACAAAACTTTAATATTGCAAAAAAGGTAGCGTTAATTGAAAAAGACTGAGACTCGATCAAATGGAATAATTGAGTCTAAATATATTACTAAGAAAGAAATATTCTCAGGCGATCTCTTTATCAAAGCACATACTCGAAAGTGCAGAAGCAGTGTTCAAAATTATTGCTTTGATTCAAAAATCTGCCTGCCGCGAAGTGTCTTCTTGCACGTAAAATTTCACACATTCTTGTACGGGAAAAAATGAATTTTGACTCATATTTTAAATTCTAACCGAAATGAAATAAACGAACGTGACTTGATATTGTCACGATTAATTCATTGCTTAAAATCAAGTATGTCAAACAGGTATATTCGTGTACATATTTGCCATTTGCAAATATTTATACGGAATGTTAACATGCATATTTATAAATAACACGAATATATTCTCAAGTGTATGTATTTAAACTAATTATTATAATCGCGCTGTGCAAGAAGACCTATCCTAAACTAAAAAATTTAAAAAAAGAATGTTACTACTCACGGGTATAAAATATACCCGCGGTCACTATGCTCGCAAAAAATTCTACGTAATACAACCGGTCACCCGTGCCGATTCGGACCTTTCATCCTACGACATGATTGAGTGACCGGAGGAACAAAAATGCATGCGACTCACCGTTCGATGCGGAGAAACAGAGGACGTACCATGGATGCTGCGCCACCCCAGCGAATATCATCAGGGAGACTAACATCAGGCAGGAACCGTGTAAAGTCCAGTGGTGGAAATGGTGGTTGTTTAAGGGCGGGGGGGGGGCGGGTGTTTGAGGAAGAAGCGAAACGTCGTTTCGACAATTTTCTTCTTTTTCCTATCGAACGTTTATTTAGAAAATACTGCTATTTTTTACGCTTAAAGATTATTATTAAGAAATTGGAACAAGTTTGAAAAATATTACTTAGTTGAAAATTGTGAGATATTTTTCGATAGCAAACAAATGCTCATGAATAACGTGAATGCAATGCAATCGTTTGCAAGAATAATATTGTTCGCAATTAGAATATATACTGTGAATTTTCGTTATTAGAATACGAAATATACATTCCAAAAATACACTACAGTCGCGTGTTTTAAATAATGGAAAATATTTGCAAGAATTCAAAAGTTCGCCACTAAATATATTTAAAGAATACTGTGCAAACGCGCGCGAAACCTTGTTTCGAGGTATTTGAATCTACCTGTTACTAATTTGCAAGTTTATGACGTTATAACTCACTTTGAAACAATAAGATAATTCGTTAAAAATTGGTTTGAAATAAGAGAATGATTTCATACATCGGGATCTTTCAGAAGAATCAATGGACTCACGCGACGCACTCCTGTGCACAAAATAACCGCAAGATTCAGTGGAAAAAAAGAATAGATTTTTATATCTCGTTCCAAGTCAGATAAGTATCATTGTACAGAATGGGCTCAGAATGGATTCGACATAGCCAAGACATATCACACGGTCTCCCACGGTGTCCCACGGTGTCCCGCGGTGTCCCACGGTGTCCAACGGTGTCCAACGGTGTCCAACGGTGTCCAACGGTGTCCAACGGTGTCCCACGGTGTCCAACGTTGTCCCACGGCGTCCCACGTTGCAGTCCAGTGTAGATCATCCAAAATTCTTTTCGCGGCATTTGGTGACCCACACTGGACCGACGATGTCCCACGTTGCAGTCCAGTGTAGATCATCCAAAATTCTTTTCGCGGCATTTGGTGACCCACACTGGACCGACGATGTCCCACGTTACAGTCTAGTGTAGATCATCCAAAATTCTTTTCGCGGCATTTGGTGACCCACACTGGACCGACGATGTCCCACGTAGCAGTCCAGTGTAGATCATCCAAAATTCTTTTCGCGGCATTTGGTGACCCACACTGGACCGACGACGTCCCACGGTGTCCAACGATGTCCCACGATGCAGTCCAGTCTAGATCATCCAAAATTCTGTAGGAGGCTTTTGGAGACCCAAACTGGACCGACGGTATCCCACGGTGTCCCACGTTGCAGTCCAGTGTAGATCATCCAAAATCCTTTTCGCGGCATTTGGTGACCCACACTGGACCGACGATGTCCCACGTTGCAGTCCAGTGTAGATCATCCAAAATTCTTTTCGCGGCATTTGGTGACCCACACTGGACCGACGACGTCCCACGGTGTCCAACGATGTCCCACGATGCAGTCCAGTCTAGATCATCCAAAATTCTGTTGGAGGCTTTTGGAGACCCAAACTGGACCGACGGTATCCCACGGTGTCCCACGTTGCAGTCCAGTGTAGATCATCCAAAATTCTTTTCGCGGCATTTGGTGACCCACACTGGACCGACGATGTCCCACGTTGCAGTCCAGTGTACATCATCCAAAATTCTTTTCGCGGCATTTGGTGACCCACACTGGACCGACGATGTCCCACGTTGCAGTCCAGTGTAGATCATCCAAAATTCTTTTCGCGGCATTTGGTGACCCACACTGGACCGACGACGTCCCACTGTGTCCAACGATGTCCCACGATGCAGTCCAGTCTAGGTCATCCAAAATTCTGTTGGAGGCTTTTGGAGACCCAAACTGGACCGACGGTATCCCACGGTGTCCCACGTTGCAGTCCAGTGTAGGTCATCCAAAATTCTTTTCGCGGCATTTGGTGACCCACACTGGACCGACGATGTCCCACGTTGCAGTCCAGTGTAGATCATCCAAAATTCTTTTCGCGGCATTTGGTGACCCACACTGGACCGACGACGTCCCACGGTGTCCAACGATGTCCCACGGTGCAGTCCAGTCTAGATCATCCAAAATTCTCTTAGAGGCTTTTGGTGATCCAAACTGGACTGTTGCGTAGTTCTTAGCTTGGCATCGTTTTCCAAAGATTAATCAACTGATTAATTTTTGGAAAAGGATGCCAATTACCAGGTCTCACCACGAGGAGGTGACTACGCACGAGACCCGCCCATGGGTATATGTAGCACTACACATCGATCTCGACATTCAACCTGTTGGCAGAATGTCGAGTTTTGACTCTACTTAACCATGGGCCTGCGTATGGAAATAGTTGTTTCGTAGCCTAACTGCGAAACACATATCCCCGACGCAGCGCTAACATGAATCTTTACAAACGTAGAACAAAGCCTACGTAACGCAACATCCATCTCCCACACAACGATTACATCGATCAGTACAAATATCGTACAATAATTCGCATCCCTACTGGCATCATTCGGTATCAAACACACATTTATCTAACTTGGAATGAAAAGAAGAAAATGTAGCTACTGACACTGCATATACCATTTCGTGTCTCGCAGAAGGGACATACGAGTCGCTGTACTAAACTAGTTAACGTTCTATTTTTGCGACACTGTAAGATATTGAAGATACTGAAAAGTTATAAACTCTAACGTGATCTCAATAAGTTTCCCTTAAAAATGGGAAAACAAGAAAATGCCCGATTAATCAGATGATAAAGGAAAAAATCGCGGCGCGCCCGAAACGAACGAGATCGCGATCTCTCGAAAGAACTAACAAACCTACGCGACGTACCCCCGTACACGAGATAACCCCGAGGTTCCGCGGAAAGCCCAAGAATTGACCGTAACTCGATTCCTGTTTCGCCGTTCGAAACTTACACGAGTCGCGGTCGATGGCGCCGACCGATGATGCTAGTGATCCACGGATAATTCAGCCGTGGATCCGGCACATAGGCCAGCAACTTAACACACTCCAACTGAACATGTGGAACCCGGGGATGGACCGCTGAACAGGATTACGAAGGCAAGAGGCCTCAACTGAACAGTGGGGTCCACTCACGGGGAGGGACCGCTGAACAGGATTACGAAGGCATTGACCTCAACTGAACAGTGGGGTCCACTCCCGCGGGCCCGAACAGAATTACGGAGGACGTGAAATTGCAGGTCCCTGGCCGAGTACCAAAGTACCAATCGGACAGGACTGCAGATCCACGACTGAATCCCCAACAGGTTCGCTAGCATCACCGGCGCGACGACAACTCCCGCGATCCGATGCGAACGTCGAGCAGTCGTCGAGCAGTCACCGAGACAGAGGTGTCCTTGGGGCGACTTACGAATCCAAAGAGTTGTCCAGTGCACGTTGACCCGCACGTACGTGGAATACGCGCGAGCGAGTACGTCACGCTACGGTTTGAAAGAACTGAGTGATCGCGAACCGATAAATCGCGAGTACAAGAAGTACTGTGTGGTAAGCGAGTGAATGGAGACGAGATCTTTCCTTTTTTCGTTCTAAGGTGGATAAATGTCGTTGTACAGAATGAGCTCACAATGCACATAACATAGGTATCTACCTTACGATTAATTAAGACTAAGACGCACGCATCCCACGGTGTCCCACGGTGTCCCACGATGTCCAACGGTGTCCAACGTTGTCCAACGATGTCCAACGGTGTCCAACGGTGTCCAACGTTGTCCAACGATGTCCAACGGTGTCCAACGTTGTCCAACGGCGTCCAACGGTGTCCAACGGCGTCCAACGGTGTCCAACGGTGTCCAACGGTGTCCAACGGAGTCCAACGGTGTCCAACGTTGTCCAACGGTGTCCAACGTTGTCCAACGGTGTCCAACGTTGTCCAACGACGTCCAACGACGTCCAACGACGTCCAACGACGTCCAACGATGTCCAACGGAGTCCAACGTTGTCCAACGTTGTCCAACGTTGTCCAACGGCGTCCCACGGTGTCCAACGGCGTCCCACGGTGTCCAACGGCGTCCCACGGTGTCCAACGGCGTCCCACGGTGTCCAACGGCGTCCCACGGTGTCCAACGGCGTCCCACGATGCAGTCCAGTCTAGATCATCCAAAATTCTGTTGGAGGCTTTTGGAGACCCAAACTGGACCGACGGTATCCCACGGTGTCCCACGTTGCAGTCCAGTGTAGGTCATCCAAAATTCTTTTCGCGGCATTTGGTGACCCACACTGGACCGACGATGTCCCACGTTGCAGTCCAGTGTAGATCATCCAAAATTCTTTTCGCGGCATTTGGTGACCCACACTGGACCGACGATGTCCCACGTTGCAGTCCAGTGTAGATCATCCAAAATTCTTTTCGCGGCATTTGGTGACCCACACTGGACCGACGACGTCCCACGGTGTCCAACGATGTCCCACGGTGCAGTCCAGTCTAGATCATCCAAAATTCTCTTAGAGGCTTTTGGTGATCCAAACTGGACTGTTGCGTAGTTCTTAGCTTGGCATCGTTTTCCAAAGATTAATCAACTGATTAATTTTTGGAAAAGGATGCCAATTACCAGGTCTCACCACGAGGAGGTGACTACGCACGAGACCCGCCCATGGGTATATGTAGCACTACACATCGATCTCGACATTCAACCTGTTGGCAGAATGTCGAGTTTTGACTCTACTTAACCATGGGCCTGCGTATGGAAATAGTTGTTTCGTAGCCTAACTGCGAAACACATATCCCCGACGCAGCGCTTACATGAATCTTTACAAACGTAGAACAAAGCCTACGTAACGCAACATCCATCTCCCACACAACGATTACATCGATCAGTACAAATATCGTACAATAATTCGCATCCCTACGGGCATCATTCGGTATCAAACACACATTTATCTAACTTGGAATGAAAAGAAGAAAATGTAGCTACTGACACTGCATATACCATTTCGTGTCTCGCAGAAGGGACATACGAGTCGCTGTACTAAACTAGTTAACGTTCTATTTTTGCGACACTGTAAGATATTGAAGATACTGAAAAGTTATAAACTCTAACGTGATCTCAATTAGTTTCCCTTAAAAATGGGAAAACAAGAAAATGCCCGATTAATCAGATGATAAAGGAAAAAATCGCGGCGCGCCCGAAACGAACGAGATCGCGATCTCTCGAAAGAACTAACAAACCTACGCGACGTACCCCCGTACACGAGATAACCCCGAGGTTCCGCGGAAAGCCCAAGAATTGACCGTAACTCGATTCCTGTTTCGCCGTTCGAAACTTACACGAGTCGCGGTCGATGGCGCCGACCGATGATGCTAGTGATCCACGGGTAATTCAGCCGTGGATCCGGCACATAGGCCAGCAACTTAACACACTCCAACTGAACATGTGGAACCCGGGGATGGACCGCTGAACAGGATTACGAAGGCAAGAGGCCTCAACTGAACAGTGGGGTCCACTCACGGGGAGGGACCGCTGAACAGGATTACGAAGGCATTGACCTCAACTGAACAGTGGGGTCCACTCCCGCGGGCCCGAACAGAATTACGGAGGACGTGAAATTGCAGGTCCCTGGCCGAGTACCAAAGTACCAATCGGACAGGACTGCAGATCCACGACTGAATCCCCAACAGGTTCGCTAGCATCACCGGCGCGACGACAACTCCCGCGATCCGATGCGAACGTCGAGCAGTCGTCGAGCAGTCACCGAGACAGAGGTGTCCTTGGGGCGACTTACGAATCCAAAGAGTTGTCCAGTGCACGTTGACCCGCACGTACGTGGAATACGCGCGAGCGAGTACGTCACGCTACGGTTTGAAAGAACTGAGTGATCGCGAACCGATAAATCGCGAGTACAAGAAGTACTGTGTGGTAAGCGAGTGAATGGAGACGAGATCTTTCCTTTTTTCGTTCTAAGGTGGATAAATGTCGTTGTACAGAATGAGCTCACAATGCACATAACATAGGTATCTACCTTACGATTAATTAAGACTAAGACGCACGCATCCCACGGTGTCCCACGGTGTCCCACGATGTCCAACGGTGTCCAACGTTGTCCAACGATGTCCAACGGTGTCCAACGGTGTCCAACGTTGTCCAACGATGTCCAACGGTGTCCAACGTTGTCCAACGGCGTCCAACGGTGTCCAACGGCGTCCAACGGTGTCCAACGGTGTCCAACGGTGTCCAACGGAGTCCAACGGTGTCCAACGTTGTCCAACGGTGTCCAACGTTGTCCAACGGTGTCCAACGTTGTCCAACGACGTCCAACGACGTCCAACGACGTCCAACGACGTCCAACGATGTCCAACGGAGTCCAACGTTGTCCAACGTTGTCCAACGTTGTCCAACGGCGTCCCACGGTGTCCAACGGCGTCCCACGGTGTCCAACGGCGTCCCACGGTGTCCAACGGCGTCCCACGGTGTCCAACGGCGTCCCACGGTGTCCAACGGCGTCCCACGATGCAGTCCAGTCTAGATCATCCAAAATTCTGTTGGAGGCTTTTGGAGACCCAAACTGGACCGACGGTATCCCACGGTGTCCCACGTTGCAGTCCAGTGTAGGTCATCCAAAATTCTTTTCGCGGCATTTGGTGACCCACACTGGACCGACGATGTCCCACGTTGCAGTCCAGTGTAGATCATCCAAAATTCTTTTCGCGGCATTTGGTGACCCACACTGGACCGACGATGTCCCACGTTGCAGTCCAGTGTAGATCATCCAAAATTCTTTTCGCGGCATTTGGTGACCCACACTGGACCGACGACGTCCCACGGTGTCCAACGATGTCCCACGGTGCAGTCCAGTCTAGATCATCCAAAATTCTCTTAGAGGCTTTTGGTGATCCAAACTGGACTGTTGCGTAGTTCTTAGCTTGGCATCGTTTTCCAAAGATTAATCAACTGATTAATTTTTGGAAAAGGATGCCAATTACCAGGTCTCACCACGAGGAGGTGACTACGCACGAGACCCGCCCATGGGTATATGTAGCACTACACATCGATCTCGACATTCAACCTGTTGGCAGAATGTCGAGTTTTGACTCTACTTAACCATGGGCCTGCGTATGGAAATAGTTGTTTCGTAGCCTAACTGCGAAACACATATCCCCGACGCAGCGCTTACATGAATCTTTACAAACGTAGAACAAAGCCTACGTAACGCAACATCCATCTCCCACACAACGATTACATCGATCAGTACAAATATCGTACAATAATTCGCATCCCTACGGGCATCATTCGGTATCAAACACACATTTATCTAACTTGGAATGAAAAGAAGAAAATGTAGCTACTGACACTGCATATACCATTTCGTGTCTCGCAGAAGGGACATACGAGTCGCTGTACTAAACTAGTTAACGTTCTATTTTTGCGACACTGTAAGATATTGAAGATACTGAAAAGTTATAAACTCTAACGTGATCTCAATTAGTTTCCCTTAAAAATGGGAAAACAAGAAAATGCCCGATTAATCAGATGATAAAGGAAAAAATCGCGGCGCGCCCGAAACGAACGAGATCGCGATCTCTCGAAAGAACTAACAAACCTACGCGACGTACCCCCGTACACGAGATAACCCCGAGGTTCCGCGGAAAGCCCAAGAATTGACCGTAACTCGATTCCTGTTTCGCCGTTCGAAACTTACACGAGTCGCGGTCGATGGCGCCGACCGATGATGCTAGTGATCCACGGGTAATTCAGCCGTGGATCCGGCACATAGGCCAGCAACTTAACACACTCCAACTGAACATGTGGAACCCGGGGATGGACCGCTGAACAGGATTACGAAGGCAAGAGGCCTCAACTGAACAGTGGGGTCCACTCACGGGGAGGGACCGCTGAACAGGATTACGAAGGCATTGACCTCAACTGAACAGTGGGGTCCACTCCCGCGGGCCCGAACAGAATTACGGAGGACGTGAAATTGCAGGTCCCTGGCCGAGTACCAAAGTACCAATCGGACAGGACTGCAGATCCACGACTGAATCCCCAACAGGTTCGCTAGCATCACCGGCGCGACGACAACTCCCGCGATCCGATGCGAACGTCGAGCAGTCGTCGAGCAGTCACCGAGACAGAGGTGTCCTTGGGGCGACTTACGAATCCAAAGAGTTGTCCAGTGCACGTTGACCCGCACGTACGTGGAATACGCGCGAGCGAGTACGTCACGCTACGGTTTGAAAGAACTGAGTGATCGCGAACCGATAAATCGCGAGTACAAGAAGTACTGTGTGGTAAGCGAGTGAATGGAGACGAGATCTTTCTTTTTTTCGTTCTAAGGTGGATAAATGTCGTTGTACAGAATGAGCTCACAATGCACTTAACATAGGTATCTACCTTACGATTAATTAAGACTAAGACGCACGCATCCCACGGTGTCCCACGGTGTCCCACGATGTCCAACGGTGTCCAACGTTGTCCAACAATGTCCAACGGTGTCCAACGTTGTCCAACGGCGTCCAACGGTGTCCAACGGCGTCCAACGGTGTCCAACGGTGTCCAACGGTGTCCAACGGTGTCCAACGGTGTCCAACGTTGTCCAACGGTGTCCAACGTTGTCCAACGGTGTCCAACGTTGTCCAACGACGTCCAACGACGTCCAACGACGTCCAACGACGTCCAACGATGTCCAACGGTGTCCAACGTTGTCCAACGTTGTCCAACGTTGTCCAACGGCGTCCCACGGTGTCCAACGGCGTCCCACGGTGTCCAACGGCGTCCCACGGTGTCCAACGGCGTTCCACGGTGTCCAACGGCGTCCCACGATGCAGTCCAGTCTAGATCATCCAAAATTCTGTTGGAGGCTTTTGGAGACCCAAACTGGACCGACGGTATCCCACGGTGTCCCACGTTGCAGTCCAGTGTAGGTCATCCAAAATTCTTTTCGCGGCATTTGGTGACCCACACTAGACCGACGATGTCCCACGTTGCAGTCCAGTGTAGATCATCCAAAATTCTTTTCGCGGCATTTGGTGACCCACACTGGACCGACGATGTCCCACGTTGCAGTCCAGTGTAGATCATCCAAAATTCTTTTCGCGGCATTTGGTGACCCACACTGGACCGACGACGTCCCACGGTGTCCAACGATGTCCCACGGTGCAGTCCAGTCTAGATCATCCAAAATTCTCTTAGAGGCTTTTGGTGATCCAAACTGGACTGTTGCGTAGTTCTTAGCTTGGCATCGTTTTCCAAAGATTAATCAACTGATTAATTTTTGGAAAAGGATGCCAATTACCAGGTCTCACCACGAGGAGGTGACTACGCACGAGACCCGCCCATGGGTATATGTAGCACTACACATCGATCTCGACATTCAACCTGTTGGCAGAATGTCGAGTTTTGACTCTACTTAACCATGGGCCTGCGTATGGAAATAGTTGTTTCGTAGCCTAACTGCGAAACACATATCCCCGACGCAGCGCTTACATGAATCTTTACAAACGTAGAACAAAGCCTACGTAACGCAACATCCATCTCCCACACAACGATTACATCGATCAGTACAAATATCGTACAATAATTCGCATCCCTACTGGCATCATTCGGTATCAAACACACATTTATCTAACTTGGAATGAAAAGAAGAAAATGTATCTACTGACACTGCATATACCATTTCGTGTCTCGCAGAAGGGACATACGAGTCGCTGTACTAAACTAGTTAACGTTCTATTTTTGCGACACTGTAAGATATTGAAGATACTGAAAAGTTATAAACTCTAACGTGATCTCACTAAGTTTCCCTTAAAAATGGGAAAACAAGAAAATGCCCGATTAATCAGATGATAAAGGAAAAAATCGCGGCGCGCCCGAAACGAACGAGATCGCGATCTCTCGAAAGAACTAACAAACCTACGCGACGTACCCCCGTACACGAGATAACCCCGAGGTTCCGCGGAAAGCCCAAGAATTGACCGTAACTCGATTCCTGTTTCGCCGTTCGAAACTTACACGAGTCGCGGTCGATGGCGCCGACCGATGATGCTAGTGATCCACGGGTAATTCAGCCGTGGATCCGGCACATAGGCCAGCAACTTAACACACTCCAACTGAACATGTGGAACCCGGGGATGGACCGCTGAACAGGATTACGAAGGCAAGAGGCCTCAACTGAACAGTGGGGTCCACTCACGGGGAGGGACCGCTGAACAGGATTACGAAGGCATTGACCTCAACTGAACAGTGGGGTCCACTCCCGCGGGCCCGAACAGAATTACGGAGGACGTGAAATTGCAGGTCCCTGGCCGAGTACCAAAGTACCAATCGGACAGGACTGCAGATCCACGACTGAATCCCCAACAGGTTCGCTAGCATCACCGGCGCGACGACAACTCCCGCGATCCGATGCGAACGTCGAGCAGTCGTCGAGCAGTCACCGAGACAGAGGTGTCCTTGGGGCGACTTACGAATCCAAAGAGTTGTCCAGTGCACGTTGACCCGCACGTACGTGGAATACGCGCGAGCGAGTACGTCACGCTACGGTTTGAAAGAACTGAGTGATCGCGAACCGATAAATCGCGAGTACAAGAAGTACTGTGTGGTAAGCGAGTGAATGGAGACGAGATCTTTCTTTTTTTCGTTCTAAGGTGGATAAATGTCGTTGTACAGAATGAGCTCACAATGCACTTAACATAGGTATCTACCTTACGATTAATTAAGACTAAGACGCACGCATCCCACGGTGTCCCACGGTGTCCCACGATGTCCAACGGTGTCCAACGTTGTCCAACAATGTCCAACGGTGTCCAACGTTGTCCAACGGCGTCCAACGGTGTCCAACGGCGTCCAACGGTGTCCAACGGTGTCCAACGGTGTCCAACGGTGTCCAACGGTGTCCAACGTTGTCCAACGGTGTCCAACGTTGTCCAACGGTGTCCAACGTTGTCCAACGACGTCCAACGACGTCCAACGACGTCCAACGACGTCCAACGATGTCCAACGGTGTCCAACGTTGTCCAACGTTGTCCAACGTTGTCCAACGGCGTCCCACGGTGTCCAACGGCGTCCCACGGTGTCCAACGGCGTCCCACGGTGTCCAACGGCGTTCCACGGTGTCCAACGGCGTCCCACGATGCAGTCCAGTCTAGATCATCCAAAATTCTGTTGGAGGCTTTTGGAGACCCAAACTGGACCGACGGTATCCCACGGTGTCCCACGTTGCAGTCCAGTGTAGGTCATCCAAAATTCTTTTCGCGGCATTTGGTGACCCACACTAGACCGACGATGTCCCACGTTGCAGTCCAGTGTAGATCATCCAAAATTCTTTTCGCGGCATTTGGTGACCCACACTGGACCGACGATGTCCCACGTTGCAGTCCAGTGTAGATCATCCAAAATTCTTTTCGCGGCATTTGGTGACCCACACTGGACCGACGACGTCCCACGGTGTCCAACGATGTCCCACGGTGCAGTCCAGTCTAGATCATCCAAAATTCTCTTAGAGGCTTTTGGTGATCCAAACTGGACTGTTGCGTAGTTCTTAGCTTGGCATCGTTTTCCAAAGATTAATCAACTGATTAATTTTTGGAAAAGGATGCCAATTACCAGGTCTCACCACGAGGAGGTGACTACGCACGAGACCCGCCCATGGGTATATGTAGCACTACACATCGATCTCGACATTCAACCTGTTGGCAGAATGTCGAGTTTTGACTCTACTTAACCATGGGCCTGCGTATGGAAATAGTTGTTTCGTAGCCTAACTGCGAAACACATATCCCCGACGCAGCGCTTACATGAATCTTTACAAACGTAGAACAAAGCCTACGTAACGCAACATCCATCTCCCACACAACGATTACATCGATCAGTACAAATATCGTACAATAATTCGCATCCCTACTGGCATCATTCGGTATCAAACACACATTTATCTAACTTGGAATGAAAAGAAGAAAATGTATCTACTGACACTGCATATACCATTTCGTGTCTCGCAGAAGGGACATACGAGTCGCTGTACTAAACTAGTTAACGTTCTATTTTTGCGACACTGTAAGATATTGAAGATACTGAAAAGTTATAAACTCTAACGTGATCTCACTAAGTTTCCCTTAAAAATGGGAAAACAAGAAAATGCCCGATTAATCAGATGATAAAGGAAAAAATCGCGGCGCGCCCGAAACGAACGAGATCGCGATCTCTCGAAAGAACTAACAAACCTACGCGACGTACCCCCGTACACGAGATAACCCCGAGGTTCCGCGGAAAGCCCAAGAATTGACCGTAACTCGATTCCTGTTTCGCCGTTCGAAACTTACACGAGTCGCGGTCGATGGCGCCGACCGATGATGCTAGTGATCCACGGGTAATTCAGCCGTGGATCCGGCACATAGGCCAGCAACTTAACACACTCCAACTGAACATGTGGAACCCGGGGATGGACCGCTGAACAGGATTACGAAGGCAAGAGGCCTCAACTGAACAGTGGGGTCCACTCACGGGGAGGGACCGCTGAACAGGATTACGAAGGCATTGACCTCAACTGAACAGTGGGGTCCACTCCCGCGGGCCCGAACAGAATTACGGAGGACGTGAAATTGCAGGTCCCTGGCCGAGTACCAAAGTACCAATCGGACAGGACTGCAGATCCACGACTGAATCCCCAACAGGTTCGCTAGCATCACCGGCGCGACGACAACTCCCGCGATCCGATGCGAACGTCGAGCAGTCGTCGAGCAGTCACCGAGACAGAGGTGTCCTTGGGGCGACTTACGAATCCAAAGAGTTGTCCAGTGCACGTTGACCCGCACGTACGTGGAATACGCGCGAGCGAGTACGTCACGCTACGGTTTGAAAGAACTGAGTGATCGCGAACCGATAAATCGCGAGTACAAGAAGTACTGTGTGGTAAGCGAGTGAATGGAGACGAGATCTTTCCTTTTTTCGTTCTAAGGTGGATAAATGTCGTTGTACAGAATGAGCTCACAATGCACATAACATAGGTATCTACCTTACGATTAATTAAGACTAAGACGCACGCATCCCACGGTGTCCCACGGTGTCCCACGATGTCCAACGGTGTCCAACGTTGTCCAACGATGTCCAACGGTGTCCAACGGTGTCCAACGTTGTCCAACGATGTCCAACGGTGTCCAACGGTGTCCAACGGCGTCCAACGGTGTCCAACGGTGTCCAACGGTGTCCAACGGTGTCCAACGGTGTCCAACGTTGTCCAACGGTGTCCAACGTTGTCCAACGGTGTCCAACGTTGTCCAACGGTGTCCAACGTTGTCCAACGACGTCCAACGACGTCCAACGACGTCCAACGACGTCCAACGATGTCCAACGGTGTCCAACGTTGTCCAACGTTGTCCAACGTTGTCCAACGGCGTCCCACGGTGTCCAACGGCGTCCCACGGTGTCCAACGGCGTCCCACGGTGTCCAACGGCGTCCCACGGTGTCCAACGGCGTCCCACGATGCAGTCCAGTCTAGATCATCCAAAATTCTGTTGGAGGCTTTTGGAGACCCAAACTGGACCGACGGTATCCCACGGTGTCCCACGTTGCAGTCCAGTGTAGGTCATCCAAAATTCTTTTCGCGGCATTTGGTGACCCACACTGGACCGACGATGTCCCACGTTGCAGTCCAGTGTAGATCATCCAAAATTCTTTTCGCGGCATTTGGTGACCCACACTGGACCGACGATGTCCCACGTTGCAGTCCAGTGTAGATCATCCAAAATTCTTTTCGCGGCATTTGGTGACCCACACTGGACCGACGACGTCCCACGGTGTCCAACGATGTCCCACGGTGCAGTCCAGTCTAGATCATCCAAAATTCTCTTAGAGGCTTTTGGTGATCCAAACTGGACTGTTGCGTAGTTCTTAGCTTGGCATCGTTTTCCAAAGATTAATCAACTGATTAATTTTTGGAAAAGGATGCCAATTACCAGGTCTCACCACGAGGAGGTGACTACGCACGAGACCCGCCCATGGGTATATGTAGCACTACACATCGATCTCGACATTCAACCTGTTGGCAGAATGTCGAGTTTTGACTCTACTTAACCATGGGCCTGCGTATGGAAATAGTTGTTTCGTAGCCTAACTGCGAAACACATATCCCCGACGCAGCGCTTACATGAATCTTTACAAACGTAGAACAAAGCCTACGTAACGCAACATCCATCTCCCACACAACGATTACATCGATCAGTACAAATATCGTACAATAATTCGCATCCCTACGGGCATCATTCGGTATCAAACACACATTTATCTAACTTGGAATGAAAAGAAGAAAATGTAGCTACTGACACTGCATATACCATTTCGTGTCTCGCAGAAGGGACATACGAGTCGCTGTACTAAACTAGTTAACGTTCTATTTTTGCGACACTGTAAGATATTGAAGATACTGAAAAGTTATAAACTCTAACGTGATCTCACTAAGTTTCCCTTAAAAATGGGAAAACAAGAAAATGCCCGATTAATCAGATGATAAAGGAAAAAATCGCGGCGCGCCCGAAACGAACGAGATCGCGATCTCTCGAAAGAACTAACAAACCTACGCGACGTACCCCCGTACACGAGATAACCCCGAGGTTCCGCGGAAAGCCCAAGAATTGACCGTAACTCGATTCCTGTTTCGCCGTTCGAAACTTACACGAGTCGCGGTCGATGGCGCCGACCGATGATGCTAGTGATCCACGGGTAATTCAGCCGTGGATCCGGCACATAGGCCAGCAACTTAACACACTCCAACTGAACATGTGGAACCCGGGGATGGACCGCTGAACAGGATTACGAAGGCAAGAGGCCTCAACTGAACAGTGGGGTCCACTCACGGGGAGGGACCGCTGAACAGGATTACGAAGGCATTGACCTCAACTGAACAGTGGGGTCCACTCCCGCGGGCCCGAACAGAATTACGGAGGACGTGAAATTGCAGGTCCCTGGCCGAGTACCAAAGTACCAATCGGACAGGACTGCAGATCCACGACTGAATCCCCAACAGGTTCGCTAGCATCACCGGCGCGACGACAACTCCCGCGATCCGATGCGAACGTCGAGCAGTCGTCGAGCAGTCACCGAGACAGAGGTGTCCTTGGGGCGACTTACGAATCCAAAGAGTTGTCCAGTGCACGTTGACCCGCACGTACGTGGAATACGCGCGAGCGAGTACGTCACGCTACGGTTTGAAAGAACTGAGTGATCGCGAACCGATAAATCGCGAGTACAAGAAGTACTGTGTGGTAAGCGAGTGAATGGAGACGAGATCTTTCTTTTTTTCGTTCTAAGGTGGATAAATGTCGTTGTACAGAATGAGCTCACAATGCACATAACATAGGTATCTACCTTACGATTAATTAAGACTAAGACGCACGCATCCCACGGTGTCCCACGGTATCCCACGATGTCCAACGGTGTCCAACGATGTCCAACGACGTCCAACGACGTCCAACGACGTCCAACGATGTCCAACGATGTCCAACGGTGTCCAACGATGTCCAACGACGTCCAACGGTGTCCAACGGTGTCCAACGGTGTCCAACGACGTCCAACGGTGTCCAACGGTGTCCAACGGTGTCCAACGGTGTCCAACGTTGTCCAACGTTGTCCAACGGCGTCCCACGGTGTCCAACGGCGTCCCACGGTGTCCAACGGCGTCCCACGGTGTCCAACGGCGTCCCACGGTGTCCAACGGCGTCCCACGGTGTCCAACGGCGTCCCACGTTGCAGTCCAGTTTAGATTATCCAAAATTCTCTTCGTGGCTTTTCGTAATCCAAACTGGACTGTAATAGCGTGGTTCTTAGCTTGGTATTGAATTATTGTGCAATGTTTGTACTTATCGATATAGTGGTTTTCCAAAAGTTAAGCAACTGATTAATCTGCGAAAACGATTACATCCATCAGTACAAACATTGTACTATAATTCGCAACCGTACTGGCAACATTCGGTAACAATGATACATTTGTCTAACTTGGAACGAAGGAATGGAAATGAAACTATTGACGCTGCATATACAATTTAGAGTCTTGCAAAAGACATACGACTCATTGTACTAAACTTATGAAATTATCGAAAAGTTATATACTCCAACGTAACCGCAATATGCTTCTTTTAAAAATGGGGAAACGGGAAGAAGCCTGAACAATCAGGCAATGGAAGAAAAATCATGTGGGTATCTAGCATACATATTTAATATGCTGTGAAATGTTCATATATGTAATTGAAATGTACTTTCTGTAAATTGATAACTCTGGAACAAATTCATTTTCTGGTTTTGGTATATGAAAGAAACAGTCACCTTTATGACGAGAACAATTTCAAAAATGAAAAATAAACTACTAATAATGGTCAATTATATATCAAATTACTATTGATTAAATTTTAGCAAATATAGAGAATCATTTGCATCTTTTTGATCGAAACGAAGGGTTACGATGAGAACAAGAATTTTAAGTAATTGAATTTAATCTGAATTAAAAATTAAAAAGTTCATTTGGAATAACTAAGATGAGGGAAACCCCGATTATTATAAAATCACCTGCCTTATCTTTTAACTTTTAAGAATATGTCTTATAGCAGTATTTTCAGTAATAAACGTAGTAATAAGGGGCGCATTAATAAGGGGCTGAAAAAGAAGCATAGCAATAGCCAGAAGGGCTACTAAAATTCGATCGTGTTCCACTCTATATAAACCCGGTCAACAAGCCGAGAGTGGAACTGAATATTCTTGTTTCGCAACGCTAATTTACTACTAATATTTATGAAGCAGAAAATTCTCAAAATCAAACACGACGAGTGCTTTGTTATATCTGCAATATCAATTAATCTACCATTAAAAAAAAAAGAAAGAAATTCTGAAAATACCCGAAATTTGATACGCAACGCTAATAATATAAATCTATGCACTCGTTTTTAAGCAATACGCAACACTAATAGCGAGAGATCGAAGTGCAACCATTTAGAAGGTTGCCGATGAACGATCACACTTGTACAGCTCTTGTAACTGTACGTGTGATCCAGGAACAGTGTCCGACAAATACAGTCGGAGGGTTTGGGCATTTGGTAAACGCAACTCTACTTAACAAAACGCGATCATTCATTATCGCAACGCTAATTCTTATAGTGAATTCAAATAAAAATTACTATTTACTATATGAAAAAGCTACTTTAAATATTCTGATATTGCTACTTGCAATACTATAAAATTAATTGAAAATTAACATTTCTATAATATAATTTTAAGCAATAGGAAATAGGATAAATTCTAAATATTCATAATAAAATTTGCAAAAGACAATCGCGATATCGTAATTCGCAACTCTAAAGCAAACGCGATTATCATTTTATCGCAACTCTAACTCAAACCGTAATCATTTTCTCGTCACACTAATAAAAAGCCGCGATGTCATCTCGCAACTCTAATACAACCCGTAATTAATTTATCGCAACACTAATAAGAAAAATCGCGAGTGGGGGACTGAAATATCGCAGTGCAACCATTTAGGAGGTTGCCGATGAACGATCACACTTGTACAACTCTTGCAGCTGTATCGTGTGATCCAGGAACAGTGTCCGACCAATGCAGTCGGGGGGTTTGGGCATTTTGTAAACGCAACTCTACTTAACAAAACGCGATCATTCATTATCGCAACGCTAATTTTTACAGTGAATTCAATGAAAATTACTATTTACTATATGAAAAAGCTACTTCAAATATTCTGGTATTGCTACTTGCAATACTAATAAATTAATTGAAAACTAACATTTTTATAATGTAATTTCAAACAATAGAAAACAAGATAAATTCTGATACGTATAGTTCTATAAGAAATTATAAAAATTCATAATAAAAATTGCAAAAGACAATCGCGATATCGTAATTCGCAACTCTAAAGCAAACGCGATTATCATTTTATCGCAACTCTAACTCAAACCGTAATCATTTTCTCGCCACACTAATAAAAAGCCGCGATGTTATTTCGCAACTCTCATACAACCCGTAATTAATTTATCGCAACACTAATAAGAAAAATCGCGATTTGCCCGATGGGACGATGGACCGATATATACATCGGCCAAAAAAGCAAAGACTACTACTACTACTACTACGACTACAAATACTGAAAGCGAGCATAGTGACAAAGTAGTAACAATAATGACTTCCCATGCTCTGGATGACCCAGAGGATGGGGAGCCATTAGTAGTTGCCCTCTTGAGTGGCAGTTTGCCGGGCCTCTTCGGCTTATAGCCTCTTCTTTCTTCGGGCGCAATGCCCGCTGAAACTTAAATCTAAGCTCGAGACTTCTAAATCGCAAACAAAAAAAAAACTTACCAAGGAAAAATAAAAATATAAACCGCGGAAGCTGATTGAAGTGCACATGGACTGACCAACGATCACAGCAGTGATCGTTGCTCACTCGCATGTGCGTGCTCGAGCAATAAACGTTCGTTTCGACCCATTCGCGACCGCGACCGCGAAATTCGAAAAATCGAAAGGCAAAACCAGAGACGAGAGCATGCTCTACTCGTGCCAGTTTCACCGTCGATTTTTCAAATCAGATTTCCAGAAACAGGTTGGTCACACGAAAACGCGCCTACCCGACCAGAGACTGTGCCAACCTGCCCGGCCCTACCTACTTATAATTAACAGACACACCAGAAAGTTTACTACCTATCCTACCTAGCGCTATATTTAAAAAATAGCAAAACAGGCACACCAACACACTCGCTCCACGGTTCTCACACAAACGCTCGGGCGCAAAGGTCCTACACTAGAGAGGACGTCCCGGGACGCCTCCGACACCCGAGCTTAACACACACCATGCACACTCTAAGGTACGTACCGTTTTCCTGAAATCGACTGACGAAGGCTAGTGACCATTGCGTAAAACGTGATAAAACACATCTGAAGAAATGATATCGTTAAAATAAATGTAAGTAAACTTGGAATTATAATTGTAATTTACGGCAATATTTAAAGCGTGGTTACACTTAATCGCGTGGGCGATATTATCATAAATTGTGATTGTATCGAGACGTAAATTGAATCGATATATGTCTCGACATTTTTAATATTTGATGTTTTAACGAATGAAAAAAAGCGACGCAGCTCCACGGCCTAACAACACACACACATAACGTGGAAAATACGTCGTGCACGGTACACTAACACATCGTCAGTCGCTGACAAATTATTACATTACTTAATTCTAGATCATCGTGCCCAGTGTCTTTCTCCCATTCAAGTAGCACCTGGGCACGTGAATGAGATCCTGACAATGGGCACGGAAAGGGTTAAACCTGAAAATCCTGATCTAAAAGAAATAATTAGTTTGTATAATTTTTATTTAACGGACTAACGTTCTTTGATTTTATATTTTACTACTTCGTTTCTGATTAAATCTACTTTATTAATTTAATAGTAACTAAGTAACTCTACTTTATTAATTTAATAAATCAGAACAAAACTTTAATATTGCAAAAAAGGTAGCGTTAATTGAAAAAGACTGAGACTCGATCAAATGGAATAATTGAGTCTAAATATATTACTAAGAAAGAAATATTCTCAGGCGATCTCTTTATCAAAGCACATACTCGAAAGTGCAGAAGCAGTGTTCAAAATTATTGCTTTGATTCAAAAATCTGCCTGCCGCGAAGTGTCTTCTTGCACGTAAAATTTCACACATTCTTGTACGGGAAAAAATGAATTTTGACTCATATTTTAAATTCTAACCGAAATGAAATAAACGAACGTGACTTGATATTGTCACGATTAATTCATTGCTTAAAATCAAGTATGTCAAACAGGTATATTCGTGTACATATTTGCCATTTGCAAATATTTATACGGAATGTTAACATGCATATTTATAAATAACACGAATATATTCTCAAGTGTATGTATTTAAACTAATTATTATAATCGCGCTGTGCAAGAAGACCTATCCTAAACTAAAAAATTTAAAAAAAGAATGTTACTACTCACGGGTATAAAATATACCCGCGGTCACTATGCTCGCAAAAAATTCTACGTAATACAACCGGTCACCCGTGCCGATTCGGACCTTTCATCCTACGACATGATTGAGTGACCGGAGGAACAAAAATGCATGCGACTCACCGTTCGATGCGGAGAAACAGAGGACGTACCATGGATGCTGCGCCACCCCAGCGAATATCATCAGGGAGACTAACATCAGGCAGGAACCGTGTAAAGTCCAGTGGTGGAAATGGTGGTTGTTTAAGGGCGGGGGGGGGCGGGTGTTTGAGGAAGAAGCGAAACGTCGTTTCGACAATTTTCTTCTTTTTCCTATCGAACGTTTATTTAGAAAATACTGCTATTTTTTTACGCTTAAAGATTATTATTAAGAAATTGGAACAAGTTTGAAAAATATTACTTAGTTGAAAATTGTGAGATATTTTTCGATAGCAAACAAATGCTCATGAATAACGTGAATGCAATGCAATCGTTTGCAAGAATAATATTGTTCGCAATTAGAATATATACTGTGAATTTTCGTTATTAGAATACGAAATATACATTCCAAAAATACACTACAGTCGCGTGTTTTAAATAATGGAAAATATTTGCAAGAATTCAAAAGTTCGCCACTAAATATATTTAAAGAATACTGTGCAAACGCGCGCGAAACCTTGTTTCGAGGTATTTGAATCTACCTGTTACTAATTTGCAAGTTTATGACGTTATAACTCACTTTGAAACAATAAGATAATTCGTTAAAAATTGGTTTGAAATAAGAGAATGATTTCATACATCGGGATCTTTCAGAAGAATCAATGGACTCACGCGACGCACTCCTGTGCACAAAATAACCGCAAGATTCAGTGGAAAAAAAGAATAGATTTTTATATCTCGTTCCAAGTCAGATAAGTATCATTGTACAGAATGGGCTCAGAATGGATTCGACATAGCCAAGACATATCACACGGTCTCCCACGGTGTCCCACGGTGTCCCGCGGTGTCCCACGGTGTCCAACGGTGTCCAACGGTGTCCAACGGTGTCCAACGGTGTCCAACGGTGTCCCACGGTGTCCAACGTTGTCCCACGGCGTCCCACGTTGCAGTCCAGTGTAGATCATCCAAAATTCTTTTCGCGGCATTTGGTGACCCACACTGGACCGACGATGTCCCACGTTGCAGTCCAGTGTAGATCATCCAAAATTCTTTTCGCGGCATTTGGTGACCCACACTGGACCGACGATGTCCCACGTTACAGTCTAGTGTAGATCATCCAAAATTCTTTTCGCGGCATTTGGTGACCCACACTGGACCGACGATGTCCCACGTAGCAGTCCAGTGTAGATCATCCAAAATTCTTTTCGCGGCATTTGGTGACCCACACTGGACCGACGACGTCCCACGGTGTCCAACGATGTCCCACGATGCAGTCCAGTCTAGATCATCCAAAATTCTGTTGGAGGCTTTTGGAGACCCAAACTGGACCGACGGTATCCCACGGTGTCCCACGTTGCAGTCCAGTGTAGATCATCCAAAATCCTTTTCGCGGCATTTGGTGACCCACACTGGACCGACGATGTCCCACGTTGCAGTCCAGTGTAGATCATCCAAAATTCTTTTCGCGGCATTTGGTGACCCACACTGGACCGACGACGTCCCACGGTGTCCAACGATGTCCCACGATGCAGTCCAGTCTAGATCATCCAAAATTCTGTTGGAGGCTTTTGGAGACCCAAACTGGACCGACGGTATCCCACGGTGTCCCACGTTGCAGTCCAGTGTAGATCATCCAAAATTCTTTTCGCGGCATTTGGTGACCCACACTGGACCGACGATGTCCCACGTTGCAGTCCAGTGTACATCATCCAAAATTCTTTTCGCGGCATTTGGTGACCCACACTGGACCGACGATGTCCCACGTTGCAGTCCAGTGTAGATCATCCAAAATTCTTTTCGCGGCATTTGGTGACCCACACTGGACCGACGACGTCCCACTGTGTCCAACGATGTCCCACGATGCAGTCCAGTCTAGGTCATCCAAAATTCTGTTGGAGGCTTTTGGAGACCCAAACTGGACCGACGGTATCCCACGGTGTCCCACGTTGCAGTCCAGTGTAGGTCATCCAAAATTCTTTTCGCGGCATTTGGTGACCCACACTGGACCGACGATGTCCCACGTTGCAGTCCAGTGTAGATCATCCAAAATTCTTTTCGCGGCATTTGGTGACCCACACTGGACCGACGACGTCCCACGGTGTCCAACGATGTCCCACGGTGCAGTCCAGTCTAGATCATCCAAAATTCTCTTAGAGGCTTTTGGTGATCCAAACTGGACTGTTGCGTAGTTCTTAGCTTGGCATCGTTTTCCAAAGATTAATCAACTGATTAATTTTTGGAAAAGGATGCCAATTACCAGGTCTCACCACGAGGAGGTGACTACGCACGAGACCCGCCCATGGGTATATGTAGCACTACACATCGATCTCGACATTTAACCTGTTGGCAGAATGTCGAGTTTTGACTCTACTTAACCATGGGCCTGCGTATGGAAATAGTTGTTTCGTAGCCTAACTGCGAAACACATATCCCCGACGCAGCGCTAACATGAATCTTTACAAACGTAGAACAAAGCCTACGTAACGCAACATCCATCTCCCACACAACGATTACATCGATCAGTACAAATATCGTACAATAATTCGCATCCCTACTGGCATCATTCGGTATCAAACACACATTTATCTAACTTGGAATGAAAAGAAGAAAATGTAGCTACTGACACTGCATATACCATTTCGTGTCTCGCAGAAGGGACATACGAGTCGCTGTACTAAACTAGTTAACGTTCTATTTTTGCGACACTGTAAGATATTGAAGATACTGAAAAGTTATAAACTCTAACGTGATCTCAATAAGTTTCCCTTAAAAATGGGAAAACAAGAAAATGCCCGATTAATCAGATGATAAAGGAAAAAATCGCGGCGCGCCCGAAACGAACGAGATCGCGATCTCTCGAAAGAACTAACAAACCTACGCGACGTACCCCCGTACACGAGATAACCCCGAGGTTCCGCGGAAAGCCCAAGAATTGACCGTAACTCGATTCCTGTTTCGCCGTTCGAAACTTACACGAGTCGCGGTCGATGGCGCCGACCGATGATGCTAGTGATCCACGGATAATTCAGCCGTGGATCCGGCACATAGGCCAGCAACTTAACACACTCCAACTGAACATGTGGAACCCGGGGATGGACCGCTGAACAGGATTACGAAGGCAAGAGGCCTCAACTGAACAGTGGGGTCCACTCACGGGGAGGGACCGCTGAACAGGATTACGAAGGCATTGACCTCAACTGAACAGTGGGGTCCACTCCCGCGGGCCCGAACAGAATTACGGAGGACGTGAAATTGCAGGTCCCTGGCCGAGTACCAAAGTACCAATCGGACAGGACTGCAGATCCACGACTGAATCCCCAACAGGTTCGCTAGCATCACCGGCGCGACGACAACTCCCGCGATCCGATGCGAACGTCGAGCAGTCGTCGAGCAGTCACCGAGACAGAGGTGTCCTTGGGGCGACTTACGAATCCAAAGAGTTGTCCAGTGCACGTTGACCCGCACGTACGTGGAATACGCGCGAGCGAGTACGTCACGCTACGGTTTGAAAGAACTGAGTGATCGCGAACCGATAAATCGCGAGTACAAGAAGTACTGTGTGGTAAGCGAGTGAATGGAGACGAGATCTTTCCTTTTTTCGTTCTAAGGTGGATAAATGTCGTTGTACAGAATGAGCTCACAATGCACATAACATAGGTATCTACCTTACGATTAATTAAGACTAAGACGCACGCATCCCACGGTGTCCCACGGTGTCCCACGATGTCCAACGGTGTCCAACGTTGTCCAACGATGTCCAACGGTGTCCAACGGTGTCCAACGTTGTCCAACGATGTCCAACGGTGTCCAACGTTGTCCAACGGCGTCCAACGGTGTCCAACGGCGTCCAACGGTGTCCAACGGTGTCCAACGGTGTCCAACGGAGTCCAACGGTGTCCAACGTTGTCCAACGGTGTCCAACGTTGTCCAACGGTGTCCAACGTTGTCCAACGACGTCCAACGACGTCCAACGACGTCCAACGACGTCCAACGATGTCCAACGGTGTCCAACGTTGTCCAACGTTGTCCAACGTTGTCCAACGGCGTCCCACGGTGTCCAACGGCGTCCCACGGTGTCCAACGGCGTCCCACGGTGTCCAACGGCGTCCCACGGTGTCCAACGGCGTCCCACGGTGTCCAACGGCGTCCCACGGTGTCCAACGGCGTCCCACGATGCAGTCCAGTCTAGATCATCCAAAATTCTGTTGGAGGCTTTTGGAGACCCAAACTGGACCGACGGTATCCCACGGTGTCCCACGTTGCAGTCCAGTGTAGGTCATCCAAAATTCTTTTCGCGGCATTTGGTGACCCACACTGGACCGACGATGTCCCACGTTGCAGTCCAGTGTAGATCATCCAAAATTCTTTTCGCGGCATTTGGTGACCCACACTGGACCGACGATGTCCCACGTTGCAGTCCAGTGTAGATCATCCAAAATTCTTTTCGCGGCATTTGGTGACCCACACTGGACCGACGACGTCCCACGGTGTCCAACGATGTCCCACGGTGCAGTCCAGTCTAGATCATCCAAAATTCTCTTAGAGGCTTTTGGTGATCCAAACTGGACTGTTGCGTAGTTCTTAGCTTGGCATCGTTTTCCAAAGATTAATCAACTGATTAATTTTTGGAAAAGGATGCCAATTACCAGGTCTCACCACGAGGAGGTGACTACGCACGAGACCCGCCCATGGGTATATGTAGCACTACACATCGATCTCGACATTCAACCTGTTGGCAGAATGTCGAGTTTTGACTCTACTTAACCATGGGCCTGCGTATGGAAATAGTTGTTTCGTAGCCTAACTGCGAAACACATATCCCCGACGCAGCGCTTACATGAATCTTTACAAACGTAGAACAAAGCCTACGTAACGCAACATCCATCTCCCACACAACGATTACATCGATCAGTACAAATATCGTACAATAATTCGCATCCCTACGGGCATCATTCGGTATCAAACACACATTTATCTAACTTGGAATGAAAAGAAGAAAATGTAGCTACTGACACTGCATATACCATTTCGTGTCTCGCAGAAGGGACATACGAGTCGCTGTACTAAACTAGTTAACGTTCTATTTTTGCGACACTGTAAGATATTGAAGATACTGAAAAGTTATAAACTCTAACGTGATCTCAATAAGTTTCCCTTAAAAATGGGAAAACAAGAAAATGCCCGATTAATCAGATGATAAAGGAAAAAATCGCGGCGCGCCCGAAACGAACGAGATCGCGATCTCTCGAAAGAACTAACAAACCTACGCGACGTACCCCCGTACACGAGATAACCCCGAGGTTCCGCGGAAAGCCCAAGAATTGACCGTAACTCGATTCCTGTTTCGCCGTTCGAAACTTACACGAGTCGCGGTCGATGGCGCCGACCGATGATGCTAGTGATCCACGGGTAATTCAGCCGTGGATCCGGCACATAGGCCAGCAACTTAACACACTCCAACTGAACATGTGGAACCCGGGGATGGACCGCTGAACAGGATTACGAAGGCAAGAGGCCTCAACTGAACAGTGGGGTCCACTCACGGGGAGGGACCGCTGAACAGGATTACGAAGGCATTGACCTCAACTGAACAGTGGGGTCCACTCCCGCGGGCCCGAACAGAATTACGGAGGACGTGAAATTGCAGGTCCCTGGCCGAGTACCAAAGTACCAATCGGACAGGACTGCAGATCCACGACTGAATCCCCAACAGGTTCGCTAGCATCACCGGCGCGACGACAACTCCCGCGATCCGATGCGAACGTCGAGCAGTCGTCGAGCAGTCACCGAGACAGAGGTGTCCTTGGGGCGACTTACGAATCCAAAGAGTTGTCCAGTGCACGTTGACCCGCACGTACGTGGAATACGCGCGAGCGAGTACGTCACGCTACGGTTTGAAAGAACTGAGTGATCGCGAACCGATAAATCGCGAGTACAAGAAGTACTGTGTGGTAAGCGAGTGAATGGAGACGAGATCTTTCTTTTTTTCGTTCTAAGGTGGATAAATGTCGTTGTACAGAATGAGCTCACAATGCACATAACATAGGTATCTACCTTACGATTAATTAAGACTAAGACGCACGCATCCCACGGTGTCCCACGGTATCCCACGCTGTCCAACGGTGTCCAACGATGTCCAACGACGTCCAACGACGTCCAACGACGTCCAACGATGTCCAACGATGTCCAACGGTGTCCAACGATGTCCAACGACGTCCAACGATGTCCAACGACGTCCAACGGTGTCCAACGGTGTCCAACGGTGTCCAACGGTGTCCAACGGTGTCCAACGTTGTCCAACGTTGTCCAACGGCGTCCCACGGTGTCCAACGGCGTCCCACGGTGTCCAACGGCGTCCCACGGTGTCCAACGGCGTCCCACGGTGTCCAACGGCGTCCCACGGTGTCCAACGGCGTCCCACGTTGCAGTCCAGTTTAGATTATCCAAAATTCTCTTCGTGGCTTTTCGTAATCCAAACTGGACTGTAATAGCGTGGTTCTTAGCTTGGTATTGAATTATTGTGCAATGTTTGTACTTATCGATATAGTGGTTTTCCAAAAGTTAAGCAACTGATTAATCTGCGAAAACGATTACATCCATCAGTACAAACATTGTACTATAATTCGCAACCGTACTGGCAACATTCGGTAACAATGATACATTTGTCTAACTTGGAACGAAGGAATGGAAATGAAACTATTGACGCTGCATATACAATTTAGAGTCTTGCAAAAGACATACGACTCATTGTACTAAACTTATGAAATTATCGAAAAGTTATATACTCCAACGTAACCGCAATATGCTTCTTTTAAAAATGGGGAAACGGGAAGAAGCCTGAACAATCAGGCAATGGAAGAAAAATCATGTGGGTATCTAGCATACATATTTAATATGCTGTGAAATGTTCATATATGTAATTGAAATGTACTTTCTGTAAATTGATAACTCTGGAACAAATTCATTTTCTGGTTTTGGTATATGAAAGAAACAGTCACCTTTATGACGAGAACAATTTCAAAAATGAAAAATAAACTACTAATAATGGTCAATTATATATCAAATTACTATTGATTAAATTTTAGCAAATATAGAGAATCATTTGCATCTTTTTGATCGAAACGAAGGGTTACGATGAGAACAAGAATTTTAAGTAATTGAATTTAATCTGAATTAAAAATTAAAAAGTTCATTTGGAATAACTAAGATGAGGGAAACCCCGATTATTATAAAATCACCTGCCTTATCTTTTAACTTTTAAGAATATGTCTTATAGCAGTATTTTCAGTAATAAACGTAGTAATAAGGGGCGCATTAATAAGGGGCTGAAAAAGAAGCATAGCAATAGCCAGAAGGGCTACTAAAATTCGATCGTGTTCCACTCTATATAAACCCGATCAACAAGCCGAGAGTGGAACTGAATATTCTTGTTTCGCAACGCTAATTTACTACTAATATTTATGAAGCAGAAAATTCTCAAAATCAAACACGACGAGTGCTTTGTTATATTTGCAATATCAATTAATCTACCATTAAAAAAAAAAGAAAGAAATTCTGAAAATACCCGAAATTTGATACGCAACGCTAATAATATAAATCTATGCACTCGTTTTTAAGCAATACGCAACACTAATAGCGAGAGATCGAAGTGCAACCATTTAGAAGGTTGCCGATGAACGATCACACTTGTACAGCTCTTGTAACTGTACGTGTGATCCAGGAACAGTGTCCGACAAATACAGTCGGAGGGTTTGGGCATTTGGTAAACGCAACTCTACTTAACAAAACGCGATCATTCATTATCGCAACGCTAATTCTTATAGTGAATTCAAATAAAAATTACTATTTACTATATGAAAAAGCTACTTTAAATATTCTGATATTGCTACTTGCAATACTATAAAATTAATTGAAAATTAACATTTCTATAATATAATTTTAAGCAATAGGAAATAGGATAAATTCTAAATATTCATAATAAAATTTGCAAAAGACAATCGCGATATCGTAATTCGCAACTCTAAAGCAAACGCGATTATCATTTTATCGCAACTCTAACTCAAACCGTAATCATTTTCTCGTCACACTAATAAAAAGCCGCGATGTCATCTCGCAACTCTAATACAACCCGTAATTAATTTATCGCAACACTAATAAGAAAAATCGCGAGTGGGGGACTGAAATATCGCAGTGCAACCATTTAGGAGGTTGCCGATGAACGATCACACTTGTACAACTCTTGCAGCTGTATCGTGTGATCCAGGAACAGTGTCCGACCAATGCAGTCGGGGGGTTTGGGCATTTTGTAAACGCAACTCTACTTAACAAAACGCGATCATTCATTATCGCAACGCTAATTTTTACAGTGAATTCAATGAAAATTACTATTTACTATATGAAAAAGCTACTTCAAATATTCTGGTATTGCTACTTGCAATACTAATAAATTAATTGAAAACTAACATTTTTATAATGTAATTTCAAACAATAGAAAACAAGATAAATTCTGATACGTATAGTTCTATAAGAAATTATAAAAATTCATAATAAAAATTGCAAAAGACAATCGCGATATCGTAATTCGCAACTCTAAAGCAAACGCGATTATCATTTTATCGCAACTCTAACTCAAACCGTAATCATTTTCTCGCCACACTAATAAAAAGCCGCGATGTTATTTCGCAACTCTCATACAACCCGTAATTAATTTATCGCAACACTAATAAGAAAAATCGCGATTTGCCCAATGGGACGATGGACCGATATATACATCGGCCAAAAAAGCAAAGACTACTACTACTACTACTACGACTACAAATACTGAAAGCGAGCATAGTGACAAAGTAGTAACAATAATGACTTCCCATGCTCTGGATGACCCAGAGGATGGGGAGCCATTAGTAGTTGCCCTCTTGAGTGGCAGTTTGCCGGGCCTCTTCGGCTTATAGCCTCTTCTTTCTTCGGGCGCAATGCCCGCTGAAACTTAAATCTAAGCTCGAGACTTCTAAATCGCAAACAAAAAAAAAACTTACCAAGGAAAAATAAAAATATAAACCGCGGAAGCTGATTGAAGTGCACATGGACTGACCAACGATCACAGCAGTGATCGTTGCTCACTCGCATGTGCGTGCTCGAGCAATAAACGTTCGTTTCGACCCATTCGCGACCGCGACCGCGAAATTCGAAAAATCGAAAGGCAAAACCAGAGACGAGAGCATGCTCTACTCGTGCCAGTTTCACCGTCGATTTTTCAAATCAGATTTCCAGAAACAGGTTGGTCACACGAAAACGCGCCTACCCGACCAGAGACTGTGCCAACCTGCCCGGCCCTACCTACTTATAATTAACAGACACACCAGAAAGTTTACTACCTATCCTACCTAGCGCTATATTTAAAAAATAGCAAAACAGGCACACCAACACACTCGCTCCACGGTTCTCACACAAACGCTCGGGCGCAAAGGTCCTACACTAGAGAGGACGTCCCGGGACGCCTCCGACACCCGAGCTTAACACACACCATGCACACTCTAAGGTACGTACCGTTTTCCTGAAATCGACTGACGAAGGCTAGTGACCATTGCGTAAAACGTGATAAAACACATCTGAAGAAATGATATCGTTAAAATAAATGTAAGTAAACTTGGAATTATAATTGTAATTTACGGCAATATTTAAAGCGTGGTTACACTTAATCGCGTGGGCGATATTATCATAAATTGTGATTGTATCGAGACGTAAATTGAATCGATATATGTCTCGACATTTTTAATATTTGATGTTTTAACGAATGAAAAAAAGCGACGCAGCTCCACGGCCTAACAACACACACACATAACGTGGAAAATACGTCGTGCACGGTACACTAACACATCGTCAGTCGCTGACAAATTATTACATTACTTAATTCTAGATCATCGTGCCCAGTGTCTTTCTCCCATTCAAGTAGCACCTGGGCACGTGAATGAGATCCTGACAATGGGCACGGAAAGGGTTAAACCTGAAAATCCTGATCTAAAAGAAATAATTAGTTTGTATAATTTTTATTTAACGGACTAACGTTCTTTGATTTTATATTTTACTACTTCGTTTCTGATTAAATCTACTTTATTAATTTAATAGTAACTAAGTAACTCTACTTTATTAATTTAATAAATCAGAACAAAACTTTAATATTGCAAAAAAGGTAGCGTTAATTGAAAAAGACTGAGACTCGATCAAATGGAATAATTGAGTCTAAATATATTACTAAGAAAGAAATATTCTCAGGCGATCTCTTTATCAAAGCACATACTCGAAAGTGCAGAAGCAGTGTTCAAAATTATTGCTTTGATTCAAAAATCTGCCTGCCGCGAAGTGTCTTCTTGCACGTAAAATTTCACACATTCTTGTACGGGAAAAAATGAATTTTGACTCATATTTTAAATTCTAACCGAAATGAAATAAACGAACGTGACTTGATATTGTCACGATTAATTCATTGCTTAAAATCAAGTATGTCAAACAGGTATATTCGTGTACATATTTGCCATTTGCAAATATTTATACGGAATGTTAACATGCATATTTATAAATAACACGAATATATTCTCAAGTGTATGTATTTAAACTAATTATTATAATCGCGCTGTGCAAGAAGACCTATCCTAAACTAAAAAATTTAAAAAAAGAATGTTACTACTCACGGGTATAAAATATACCCGCGGTCACTATGCTCGCAAAAAATTCTACGTAATACAACCGGTCACCCGTGCCGATTCGGACCTTTCATCCTACGACATGATTGAGTGACCGGAGGAACAAAAATGCATGCGACTCACCGTTCGATGCGGAGAAACAGAGGACGTACCATGGATGCTGCGCCACCCCAGCGAATATCATCAGGGAGACTAACATCAGGCAGGAACCGTGTAAAGTCCAGTGGTGGAAATGGTGGTTGTTTAAGGGCGGGGGGGGGGCGGGTGTTTGAGGAAGAAGCGAAACGTCGTTTCGACAATTTTCTTCTTTTTCCTATCGAACGTTTATTTAGAAAATACTGCTATTTTTTTACGCTTAAAGATTATTATTAAGAAATTGGAACAAGTTTGAAAAATATTACTTAGTTGAAAATTGTGAGATATTTTTCGATAGCAAACAAATGCTCATGAATAACGTGAATGCAATGCAATCGTTTGCAAGAATAATATTGTTCGCAATTAGAATATATACTGTGAATTTTCGTTATTAGAATACGAAATATACATTCCAAAAATACACTACAGTCGCGTGTTTTAAATAATGGAAAATATTTGCAAGAATTCAAAAGTTCGCCACTAAATATATTTAAAGAATACTGTGCAAACGCGCGCGAAACCTTGTTTCGAGGTATTTGAATCTACCTGTTACTAATTTGCAAGTTTATGACGTTATAACTCACTTTGAAACAATAAGATAATTCGTTAAAAATTGGTTTGAAATAAGAGAATGATTTCATACATCGGGATCTTTCAGAAGAATCAATGGACTCACGCGACGCACTCCTGTGCACAAAATAACCGCAAGATTCAGTGGAAAAAAAGAATAGATTTTTATATCTCGTTCCAAGTCAGATAAGTATCATTGTACAGAATGGGCTCAGAATGGATTCGACATAGCCAAGACATATCACACGGTCTCCCACGGTGTCCCACGGTGTCCCGCGGTGTCCCACGGTGTCCAACGGTGTCCAACGGTGTCCAACGGTGTCCAACGGTGTCCAACGGTGTCCCACGGTGTCCAACGTTGTCCCACGGCGTCCCACGTTGCAGTCCAGTGTAGATCATCCAAAATTCTTTTCGCGGCATTTGGTGACCCACACTGGACCGACGATGTCCCACGTTGCAGTCCAGTGTAGATCATCCAAAATTCTTTTCGCGGCATTTGGTGACCCACACTGGACCGACGATGTCCCACGTTGCAGTCCAGTGTAGATCATCCAAAATTCTTTTCGCGGCATTTGGTGACCCACACTGGACCGACGACGTCCCACGGTGTCCAACGATGTCCCACGGTGCAGTCCAGTCTAGATCATCCAAAATTCTCTTAGAGGCTTTTGGTGATCCAAACTGGACTGTTGCGTAGTTCTTAGCTTGGCATCGTTTTCCAAAGATTAATCAACTGATTAATTTTTGGAAAAGGATGCCAATTACCAGGTCTCACCACGAGGAGGTGACTACGCACGAGACCCGCCCATGGGTATATGTAGCACTACACATCGATCTCGACATTCAACCTGTTGGCAGAATGTCGAGTTTTGACTCTACTTAACCATGGGCCTGCGTATGGAAATAGTTGTTTCGTAGCCTAACTGCGAAACACATATCCCCGACGCAGCGCTTACATGAATCTTTACAAACGTAGAACAAAGCCTACGTAACGCAACATCCATCTCCCACACAACGATTACATCGATCAGTACAAATATCGTACAATAATTCGCATCCCTACTGGCATCATTCGGTATCAAACACACATTTATCTAACTTGGAATGAAAAGAAGAAAATGTAGCTACTGACACTGCATATACCATTTCGTGTCTCGCAGAAGGGACATACGAGTCGCTGTACTAAACTAGTTAACGTTCTATTTTTGCGACACTGTAAGATATTGAAGATACTGAAAAGTTATAAACTCTAACGTGATCTCAATAAGTTTCCCTTAAAAATGGGAAAACAAGAAAATGCCCGATTAATCAGATGATAAAGGAAAAAATCGCGGCGCGCCCGAAACGAACGAGATCGCGATCTCTCGAAAGAACTAACAAACCTACGCGACGTACCCCCGTACACGAGATAACCCCGAGGTTCCGCGGAAAGCCCAAGAATTGACCGTAACTCGATTCCTGTTTCGCCGTTCGAAACTTACACGAGTCGCGGTCGATGGCGCCGACCGATGATGCTAGTGATCCACGGGTAATTCAGCCGTGGATCCGGCACATAGGCCAGCAACTTAACACACTCCAACTGAACATGTGGAACCCGGGGATGGACCGCTGAACAGGATTACGAAGGCAAGAGGCCTCAACTGAACAGTGGGGTCCACTCACGGGGAGGGACCGCTGAACAGGATTACGAAGGCATTGACCTCAACTGAACAGTGGGGTCCACTCCCGCGGGCCCGAACAGAATTACGGAGGACGTGAAATTGCAGGTCCCTGGCCGAGTACCAAAGTACCAATCGGACAGGACTGCAGATCCACGACTGAATCCCCAACAGGTTCGCTAGCATCACCGGCGCGACGACAACTCCCGCGATCCGATGCGAACGTCGAGCAGTCGTCGAGCAGTCACCGAGACAGAGGTGTCCTTGGGGCGACTTACGAATCCAAAGAGTTGTCCAGTGCACGTTGACCCGCACGTACGTGGAATACGCGCGAGCGAGTACGTCACGCTACGGTTTGAAAGAACTGAGTGATCGCGAACCGATAAATCGCGAGTACAAGAAGTACTGTGTGGTAAGCGAGTGAATGGAGACGAGATCTTTCTTTTTTTCGTTCTAAGGTGGATAAATGTCGTTGTACAGAATGAGCTCACAATGCACATAACATAGGTATCTACCTTACGATTAATTAAGACTAAGACGCACGCATCCCACGGTGTCCCACGGTATCCCACGATGTCCAACGGTGTCCAACGATGTCCAACGACGTCCAACGACGTCCAACGACGTCCAACGATGTCCAACGATGTCCAACGGTGTCCAACGATGTCCAACGACGTCCAACGGTGTCCAACGGTGTCCAACGGTGTCCAACGGTGTCCAACGGTGTCCAACGTTGTCCAACGTTGTCCAACGGCGTCCCACGGTGTCCAACGGCGTCCCACGGTGTCCAACGGCGTCCCACGGTGTCCAACGGCGTCCCACGGTGTCCAACGGCGTCCCACGGTGTCCAACGGCGTCCCACGTTGCAGTCCAGTTTAGATTATCCAAAATTCTCTTCGTGGCTTTTCGTAATCCAAACTGGACTGTAATAGCGTGGTTCTTAGCTTGGTATTGAATTATTGTGCAATGTTTGTACTTATCGATATAGTGGTTTTCCAAAAGTTAAGCAACTGATTAATCTGCGAAAACGATTACATCCATCAGTACAAACATTGTACTATAATTCGCAACCGTACTGGCAACATTCGGTAACAATGATACATTTGTCTAACTTGGAACGAAGGAATGGAAATGAAACTATTGACGCTGCATATACAATTTAGAGTCTTGCAAAAGACATACGACTCATTGTACTAAACTTATGAAATTATCGAAAAGTTATATACTCCAACGTAACCGCAATATGCTTCTTTTAAAAATGGGGAAACGGGAAGAAGCCTGAACAATCAGGCAATGGAAGAAAAATCATGTGGGTATCTAGCATACATATTTAATATGCTGTGAAATGTTCATATATGTAATTGAAATGTACTTTCTGTAAATTGATAACTCTGGAACAAATTCATTTTCTGGTTTTGGTATATGAAAGAAACAGTCACCTTTATGACGAGAACAATTTCAAAAATGAAAAATAAACTACTAATAATGGTCAATTATATATCAAATTACTATTGATTAAATTTTAGCAAATATAGAGAATCATTTGCATCTTTTTGATCGAAACGAAGGGTTACGATGAGAACAAGAATTTTAAGTAATTGAATTTAATCTGAATTAAAAATTAAAAAGTTCATTTGGAATAACTAAGATGAGGGAAACCCCGATTATTATAAAATCACCTGCCTTATCTTTTAACTTTTAAGAATATGTCTTATAGCAGTATTTTCAGTAATAAACGTAGTAATAAGGGGCGCATTAATAAGGGGCTGAAAAAGAAGCATAGCAATAGCCAGAAGGGCTACTAAAATTCGATCGTGTTCCACTCTATATAAACCCGGTCAACAAGCCGAGAGTGGAACTGAATATTCTTGTTTCGCAACGCTAATTTACTACTAATATTTATGAAGCAGAAAATTCTCAAAATCAAACACGACGAGTGCTTTGTTATATCTGCAATATCAATTAATCTACCATTAAAAAAAAAAGAAAGAAATTCTGAAAATACCCGAAATTTGATACGCAACGCTAATAATATAAATCTATGCACTCGTTTTTAAGCAATACGCAACACTAATAGCGAGAGATCGAAGTGCAACCATTTAGAAGGTTGCCGATGAACGATCACACTTGTACAGCTCTTGTAACTGTACGTGTGATCCAGGAACAGTGTCCGACAAATACAGTCGGAGGGTTTGGGCATTTGGTAAACGCAACTCTACTTAACAAAACGCGATCATTCATTATCGCAACGCTAATTCTTATAGTGAATTCAAATAAAAATTACTATTTACTATATGAAAAAGCTACTTTAAATATTCTGATATTGCTACTTGCAATACTATAAAATTAATTGAAAATTAACATTTCTATAATATAATTTTAAGCAATAGGAAATAGGATAAATTCTAAATATTCATAATAAAATTTGCAAAAGACAATCGCGATATCGTAATTCGCAACTCTAAAGCAAACGCGATTATCATTTTATCGCAACTCTAACTCAAACCGTAATCATTTTCTCGTCACACTAATAAAAAGCCGCGATGTCATCTCGCAACTCTAATACAACCCGTAATTAATTTATCGCAACACTAATAAGAAAAATCGCGAGTGGGGGACTGAAATATCGCAGTGCAACCATTTAGGAGGTTGCCGATGAACGATCACACTTGTACAACTCTTGCAGCTGTATCGTGTGATCCAGGAACAGTGTCCGACCAATGCAGTCGGGGGGTTTGGGCATTTTGTAAACGCAACTCTACTTAACAAAACGCGATCATTCATTATCGCAACGCTAATTTTTACAGTGAATTCAATGAAAATTACTATTTACTATATGAAAAAGCTACTTCAAATATTCTGGTATTGCTACTTGCAATACTAATAAATTAATTGAAAACTAACATTTTTATAATGTAATTTCAAACAATAGAAAACAAGATAAATTCTGATACGTATAGTTCTATAAGAAATTATAAAAATTCATAATAAAAATTGCAAAAGACAATCGCGATATCGTAATTCGCAACTCTAAAGCAAACGCGATTATCATTTTATCGCAACTCTAACTCAAACCGTAATCATTTTCTCGCCACACTAATAAAAAGCCGCGATGTTATTTCGCAACTCTCATACAACCCGTAATTAATTTATCGCAACACTAATAAGAAAAATCGCGATTTGCCCAATGGGACGATGGACCGATATATACATCGGCCAAAAAAGCAAAGACTACTACTACTACTACTACGACTACAAATACTGAAAGCGAGCATAGTGACAAAGTAGTAACAATAATGACTTCCCATGCTCTGGATGACCCAGAGGATGGGGAGCCATTAGTAGTTGCCCTCTTGAGTGGCAGTTTGCCGGGCCTCTTCGGCTTATAGCCTCTTCTTTCTTCGGGCGCAATGCCCGCTGAAACTTAAATCTAAGCTCGAGACTTCTAAATCGCAAACAAAAAAAAAACTTACCAAGGAAAAATAAAAATATAAACCGCGGAAGCTGATTGAAGTGCACATGGACTGACCAACGATCACAGCAGTGATCGTTGCTCACTCGCATGTGCGTGCTCGAGCAATAAACGTTCGTTTCGACCCATTCGCGACCGCGACCGCGAAATTCGAAAAATCGAAAGGCAAAACCAGAGACGAGAGCATGCTCTACTCGTGCCAGTTTCACCGTCGATTTTTCAAATCAGATTTCCAGAAACAGGTTGGTCACACGAAAACGCGCCTACCCGACCAGAGACTGTGCCAACCTGCCCGGCCCTACCTACTTATAATTAACAGACACACCAGAAAGTTTACTACCTATCCTACCTAGCGCTATATTTAAAAAATAGCAAAACAGGCACACCAACACACTCGCTCCACGGTTCTCACACAAACGCTCGGGCGCAAAGGTCCTACACTAGAGAGGACGTCCCGGGACGCCTCCGACACCCGAGCTTAACACACACCATGCACACTCTAAGGTACGTACCGTTTTCCTGAAATCGACTGACGAAGGCTAGTGACCATTGCGTAAAACGTGATAAAACACATCTGAAGAAATGATATCGTTAAAATAAATGTAAGTAAACTTGGAATTATAATTGTAATTTACGGCAATATTTAAAGCGTGGTTACACTTAATCGCGTGGGCGATATTATCATAAATTGTGATTGTATCGAGACGTAAATTGAATCGATATATGTCTCGACATTTTTAATATTTGATGTTTTAACGAATGAAAAAAAGCGACGCAGCTCCACGGCCTAACAACACACACACATAACGTGGAAAATACGTCGTGCACGGTACACTAACACATCGTCAGTCGCTGACAAATTATTACATTACTTAATTCTAGATCATCGTGCCCAGTGTCTTTCTCCCATTCAAGTAGCACCTGGGCACGTGAATGAGATCCTGACAATGGGCACGGAAAGGGTTAAACCTGAAAATCCTGATCTAAAAGAAATAATTAGTTTGTATAATTTTTATTTAACGGACTAACGTTCTTTGATTTTATATTTTACTACTTCGTTTCTGATTAAATCTACTTTATTAATTTAATAGTAACTAAGTAACTCTACTTTATTAATTTAATAAATCAGAACAAAACTTTAATATTGCAAAAAAGGTAGCGTTAATTGAAAAAGACTGAGACTCGATCAAATGGAATAATTGAGTCTAAATATATTACTAAGAAAGAAATATTCTCAGGCGATCTCTTTATCAAAGCACATACTCGAAAGTGCAGAAGCAGTGTTCAAAATTATTGCTTTGATTCAAAAATCTGCCTGCCGCGAAGTGTCTTCTTGCACGTAAAATTTCACACATTCTTGTACGGGAAAAAATGAATTTTGACTCATATTTTAAATTCTAACCGAAATGAAATAAACGAACGTGACTTGATATTGTCACGATTAATTCATTGCTTAAAATCAAGTATGTCAAACAGGTATATTCGTGTACATATTTGCCATTTGCAAATATTTATACGGAATGTTAACATGCATATTTATAAATAACACGAATATATTCTCAAGTGTATGTATTTAAACTAATTATTATAATCGCGCTGTGCAAGAAGACCTATCCTAAACTAAAAAATTTAAAAAAAGAATGTTACTACTCACGGGTATAAAATATACCCGCGGTCACTATGCTCGCAAAAAATTCTACGTAATACAACCGGTCACCCGTGCCGATTCGGACCTTTCATCCTACGACATGATTGAGTGACCGGAGGAACAAAAATGCATGCGACTCACCGTTCGATGCGGAGAAACAGAGGACGTACCATGGATGCTGCGCCACCCCAGCGAATATCATCAGGGAGACTAACATCAGGCAGGAACCGTGTAAAGTCCAGTGGTGGAAATGGTGGTTGTTTAAGGGCGGGGGGGGGGCGGGTGTTTGAGGAAGAAGCGAAACGTCGTTTCGACAATTTTCTTCTTTTTCCTATCGAACGTTTATTTAGAAAATACTGCTATTTTTTTACGCTTAAAGATTATTATTAAGAAATTGGAACAAGTTTGAAAAATATTACTTAGTTGAAAATTGTGAGATATTTTTCGATAGCAAACAAATGCTCATGAATAACGTGAATGCAATGCAATCGTTTGCAAGAATAATATTGTTCGCAATTAGAATATATACTGTGAATTTTCGTTATTAGAATACGAAATATACATTCCAAAAATACACTACAGTCGCGTGTTTTAAATAATGGAAAATATTTGCAAGAATTCAAAAGTTCGCCACTAAATATATTTAAAGAATACTGTGCAAACGCGCGCGAAACCTTGTTTCGAGGTATTTGAATCTACCTGTTACTAATTTGCAAGTTTATGACGTTATAACTCACTTTGAAACAATAAGATAATTCGTTAAAAATTGGTTTGAAATAAGAGAATGATTTCATACATCGGGATCTTTCAGAAGAATCAATGGACTCACGCGACGCACTCCTGTGCACAAAATAACCGCAAGATTCAGTGGAAAAAAAGAATAGATTTTTATATCTCGTTCCAAGTCAGATAAGTATCATTGTACAGAATGGGCTCAGAATGGATTCGACATAGCCAAGACATATCACACGGTCTCCCACGGTGTCCCACGGTGTCCCGCGGTGTCCCACGGTGTCCAACGGTGTCCAACGGTGTCCAACGGTGTCCAACGGTGTCCAACGGTGTCCCACGGTGTCCAACGTTGTCCCACGGCGTCCCACGTTGCAGTCCAGTGTAGATCATCCAAAATTCTTTTCGCGGCATTTGGTGACCCACACTGGACCGACGATGTCCCACGTTGCAGTCCAGTGTAGATCATCCAAAATTCTTTTCGCGGCATTTGGTGACCCACACTGGACCGACGATGTCCCACGTTGCAGTCTAGTGTAGATCATCCAAAATTCTTTTCGCGGCATTTGGTGACCCACACTGGACCGACGATGTCCCACGTAGCAGTCCAGTGTAGATCATCCAAAATTCTTTTCGCGGCATTTGGTGACCCACACTGGACCGACGACGTCCCACGGTGTCCAACGATGTCCCACGATGCAGTCCAGTCTAGATCATCCAAAATTCTGTTGGAGGCTTTTGGAGACCCAAACTGGACCGACGGTATCCCACGGTGTCCCACGTTGCAGTCCAGTGTAGATCATCCAAAATCCTTTTCGCGGCATTTGGTGACCCACACTGGACCGACGATGTCCCACGTTGCAGTCCAGTGTAGATCATCCAAAATTCTTTTCGCGGCATTTGGTGACCCACACTGGACCGACGACGTCCCACGGTGTCCAACGATGTCCCACGATGCAGTCCAGTCTAGATCATCCAAAATTCTGTTGGAGGCTTTTGGAGACCCAAACTGGACCGACGGTATCCCACGGTGTCCCACGTTGCAGTCCAGTGTAGATCATCCAAAATTCTTTTCGCGGCATTTGGTGACCCACACTGGACCGACGATGTCCCACGTTGCAGTCCAGTGTAGATCATCCAAAATTCTTTTCGCGGCATTTGGTGACCCACACTGGACCGACGATGTCCCACGTTGCAGTCCAGTGTAGATCATCCAAAATTCTTTTCGCGGCATTTGGTGACCCACACTGGACCGACGACGTCCCACTGTGTCCAACGATGTCCCACGATGCAGTCCAGTCTAGGTCATCCAAAATTCTGTTGGAGGCTTTTGGAGACCCAAACTGGACCGACGGTATCCCACGGTGTCCCACGTTGCAGTCCAGTGTAGGTCATCCAAAATTCTTTTCGCGGCATTTGGTGACCCACACTGGACCGACGATGTCCCACGTTGCAGTCCAGTGTAGATCATCCAAAATTCTTTTCGCGGCATTTGGTGACCCACACTGGACCGACGACGTCCCACGGTGTCCAACGATGTCCCACGGTGCAGTCCAGTCTAGATCATCCAAAATTCTCTTAGAGGCTTTTGGTGATCCAAACTGGACTGTTGCGTAGTTCTTAGCTTGGCATCGTTTTCCAAAGATTAATCAACTGATTAATTTTTGGAAAAGGATGCCAATTACCAGGTCTCACCACGAGGAGGTGACTACGCACGAGACCCGCCCATGGGTATATGTAGCACTACACATCGATCTCGACATTCAACCTGTTGGCAGAATGTCGAGTTTTGACTCTACTTAACCATGGGCCTGCGTATGGAAATAGTTGTTTCGTAGCCTAACTGCGAAACACATATCCCCGACGCAGCGCTTACATGAATCTTTACAAACGTAGAACAAAGCCTACGTAACGCAACATCCATCTCCCACACAACGATTACATCGATCAGTACAAATATCGTACAATAATTCGCATCCCTACTGGCATCATTCGGTATCAAACACACATTTATCTAACTTGGAATGAAAAGAAGAAAATGTAGCTACTGACACTGCATATACCATTTCGTGTCTCGCAGAAGGGACATACGAGTCGCTGTACTAAACTAGTTAACGTTCTATTTTTGCGACACTGTAAGATATTGAAGATACTGAAAAGTTATAAACTCTAACGTGATCTCAATAAGTTTCCCTTAAAAATGGGAAAACAAGAAAATGCCCGATTAATCAGATGATAAAGGAAAAAATCGCGGCGCGCCCGAAACGAACGAGATCGCGATCTCTCGAAAGAACTAACAAACCTACGCGACGTACCCCCGTACACGAGGGGGGGTTCAGCCGTGGATCCGGCACATAGGCCAGCAACTTAACACACTCCAACTGAACATGTGGAACCCGGGGATGGACCGCTGAACAGGATTACGAAGGCAAGAGGCCTCAACTGAACAGTGGGGTCCACTCACGGGGAGGGACCGCTGAACAGGATTACGAAGGCATTGACCTCAACTGAACAGTGGGGTCCACTCCCGCGGGCCCGAACAGAATTACGGAGGACGTGAAATTGCAGGTCCCTGGCCGAGTACCAAAGTACCAATCGGACAGAACTGCAGATCCACGACTGAATCCCCAACAGGTTCGCTAGCATCACCGGCGCGACGACAACTCCCGCGATCCGATGCGAACGTCGAGCAGTCGTCGAGCAGTCACCGAGACAGAGGTGTCCTTGGGGCGACTTACGAATCCAAAGAGTTGTCCAGTGCACGTTGACCCGCACGTACGTGGAATACGCGCGAGCGAGTACGTCACGCTACGGTTTGAAAGAACTGAGTGATCGCGAACCGATAAATCGCGAGTACAAGAAGTACTGTGTGGTAAGCGAGTGAATGGAGACGAGATCTTTCTTTTTTTCGTTCTAAGGTGGATAAATGTCGTTGTACAGAATGAGCTCACAATGCACATAACATAGGTATCTACCTTACGATTAATTAAGACTAAGACGCACGCATCCCACGGTGTCCCACGGTGTCCCACGATGTCCCACGGCGCCCCCGCGGGGGGGTCTTAGTCCGGTCTAAATCACCAAAACTATTTTGGATGATCTAGACCAGACTATGTTCAAGTAGTTTTTAGCTTGATATCGTTTCTCAAATAATAATACTAATATTCAAAATAGTACTTGGTGTATTATTATTTGGGAAACGATACCAATTACCGGGACCCACCACGAGGAGGTAACCACGCTCGGGTCCCATTTACATAAACAGTTTTTAAACATTGGAAGCAGAGATGTAAAATTATTTTATAATAAAGCGACATTGTAGCGGCGATATTGTTTTGCCCGGAGTTTATTTTTTCTTACATTACTTGTAATCTAACGGTCTTATACCGAGGCAAAACAACAACATGATTTGAAATGTCCGCTGACTCACGTCCAGCTACAAATAAGATGTGATTGCCTTCGGTTAAATTGCACTCGCTTCCTTGATTCCATGAATATGGTGTTGTTTCCTTAGTTTTGAGCAGACATGGAAAATTACATCTTAAGATTACACTCTGTGTTACCACAGGTTTTATACGAAATAGTGAAATGAGAAATTAAATACTGTATTTAAAATTAAAAAATAATGCTATGTAGAAATAAAATAGTACATCAAAGACTTGATAGATTTCGTTAATAAAATGAAACAAAATAAATCATTAATTCACTCTCTACGAATTGATGGTATTGATTTAAATCAATGAATGTAGAGTTACAACCGATTAACGGTACAACTGCTATGAATTAAGAGCGTAATTACTTTGAATTAATGGCAGAATGTGGTTATAAATTATTGGTATAACTGTTAAGAATTAATGGAGTAATTGTTTTAGATTAATGGCTTAAATGTTGTAAATTAATGGCTCAGGTGATATAAATTAATGGTTTACATGTTGTAAATTAATGGCTAAATGTATAAAATAACAGTTTAAAAGTTACAAATTAATGGCCTAGACGTTAAAAATTAATAGCTTAAATGTTATAAATTAATAGCATAAATGTATACAATAACAGTTTAAATGTTGTAAATTAATGGCCTAGACGTTATAAATTAATAGCTTAAATGTTATAAATTAATAGTTCAATGTTGCAAATTAATAGCTTAAATGTTATAAATTAATAGTTTAGAAGTTACAAATTAATGTCTTAAATGTTATAAATTAATAGCTTAAATGTTATAAATTAATAGCATAAATGTATACAATAACAGTTTAAATGTTGTAAATTAATGGCCTAGACGTTATAAATTAATAGCTTAAATGTTATAAATTAATAGTTTAAAAGTTACAAATTAATGGCTTAAATGTTATAAATTAATATCTTAAATGTTATAAATTAATAGCATAAATGTATACAATAACAGTTTAAATGTTGTAAATTAATGGCTTAGATGTTGTAAATTAATAGCCTAAATGATATAAATTAATAGTTTAAATATTGTAAATTAGTAGCTTGGATGTTGCAGATTAATAGCTTAAATATAATAAATTAATAGCATAAATGTTATAAATTAATATTTTTGGCGTTATAAATTAATTCCTTAAATGTTATAAATTAATGGCTTAAATGTTATAAATTAATAACTTAAGTGTTGTAAATTAATGGTTTAGACGTTGTAAATTGCTAGTTGCAATGTTGTTATTTGATATTTTTTGTTTTATTTACCTTATATTTAAATTCTTCTTCGATGTTCACTCTCCGGAATTTCAGGCACAAAAGAGCTCGCGCGCGACTTCCGTGTTCCTTATATACCTTGACAAGATGCCGGTTTGTTAATCAAACGGTAACGATTTTTTGTCTTAGCAGGAGACGGTTTTTCCATTATAGCAAAATCAAATTGAACGATTTCTTAATTTTTATCGTAAATTTGCTTCTTTAACGATTTAATACGATATCCATTTTTATCATTTTAATAGTTTCTGCAAACTAAGACTAAATTCACACTTCTTTAATACTAGTTTTCGATTATCAATTAGTTTGAACAAAAAGGGGAAAAAAACCTAACGGCTATCGATGACGTTACTGTGAAATAAGTTAAGGTATTAAATAATCAGACAGATAAAATTCATATTAAGCATTATATTATATTATCGATATTCGTTCATTTACTCGTTCTAATTACAAAATGAAATGTTCCTTTTTCTTGAATAACACCTACATCACTGTTTGCGATATTTAAAATTCTTATTTAATGCTTATTTAAAAGTCAGGTACCTTTTTAATTCTTCTCAAGTTAAACGAGTAAATTTACTCGTTATAATTGTAACATAAAATGGCTTTATTTCTTCAATACCGCCTGCATCGCTGTACGTGACACAGTTAATAATTATGTAGCGAACAATATGATCTAATTGGCTGTAATCACGGTTAGGTATTTCTTATTGATTCCTTGAAGAATGGTGTGATTCTTATAAATTAATGTTTTACATGTTGTCAATTAATGTTTCAGTTGCTATAAATTAATAGTTTAATCGTTGCTAATTATTTGCTTAAATGTTATAAATTAATAGTTTATATGTTGTAAATTAATTGCTTAAATGTTATAAATCAATAGCATAAATGTTATAAATTAATAGTTTTGACGTTATAAATTAATTCCTTAAATGTTATAAATTAATGGCTTAAATGTATAGAATAACAGTTTAAATGTTGTAAATTAATAGCTTAAATGTTATAAATTAATAGCATAAATGTTATAAATAATTGCTTAAATGTTATAAATTAATAGTTTAAATGTTATAAATTAATAGCATAAATGTTATTAATTAATAGCTTAAGTGTTGTAAATTAATTGTTTAGATGTTATAAATTACTGGTTGCAATGTTGTTATTTGATTTTTTTTTTATTTACCTTATATTTAAATTCTTCTTCGATGTTCGCTCTCCGGAATTTCAGGCACAAAAGAGCTCGCGCGCGACTTCCGTGTTTCTTATATATCTTGACAAGATGCCGGTTTGTTAATCAAACGCTAACGATATTTTCACATAGCAGGCGACGGTTTTTCCATTGTAACAAAATCAAATTGAACGATTTCTTAACTTTTATCGTAAATTGGCATCTTTAACGATTTAATACGATATCCATTTTTATCATTTTAATAGTTTCTGCAAACTAAGACTAAATTCACACTTCTTTAATATAACTGTTCGACTATTAATTAGTTTGAACAAAAAGGGAAAAAAAGCCTAACGGCGGACGATGACGTTACTGTGAAATAAGTTAAGGTATTAAATAATCAGTCAGATAAAATTCATATTAAGCGTTGTGTTACATCATCGATATTCTTTCATTTACTCGTGCTAATTGCGAAATAAAATGTTCTACTTCTAGAATAGCACCTACATCACTGTCTGCGATATTTAATATTCTTATTTAATGCTTATTTAAAAGTCAGGTACCTTTTTAATTCCTCTCAAGTTAAAAGAGTAAATTTACTCGTTATAATTGTAACATAAAATGGCTTTTTTTCTTCAATACCGCCTGCATCGCTATACGTGATGCAGATATTAATTATGTAGCGAATAATATGATTGGCTGTAATCACGGTTAGGTATTTCTTCGTAAGATCTATCAAAGGATCTATTAGGCTATTAGCGAGAGACTAATTGATTCCTTGAAAAATGGTTTGACTGTTATAGATTAATGGCTTAAATATTATAAATTAATAGCTTAAATGTTATAAATTAATGGCTTAAAAGTATAAATTAATAGCTTAAATATTACAAATTGATGGCTTAGATGTTGAAAGAAGAATGTTGCCGCCATAGCTAAGGGTTACCCCAGTGTGCAACTGCGGGCGAAACGACTATCAACACCTCGTATGATTTCGAGGCTGTAAAATGGTGATGAGAGCGCGCAAAAGCTTTTGCAGCAGATCTAACACAGCGAAAGGCCGGTAGGTGGCCAGAAAGGCAAGGAAGCGCGGCGCGCAATCAATAAGCTTGCAAAACGCGGTGCGGCGATGCCTCGTGCGCGGCAGCTTCGACTGAGCTTTCAGTCGGACGTTCGGCCGCGTTGAAAGTTCACGAAGTTCGTTTGCTGGTTGTTTGATTGCTCGTTCGCTTGCTCGCGCGCATCTTGCCGCGTTACATCGGATCGTCGTCGTCGTCGTCGTCGTCGTTGTCGTTGTCGTCGTCGTCGTCGTCGTCGTCGTCGTCGTCGTCGTCGTCGTCGTCATCGTCGTCGTCGTCGTCGTCGTCGTCGTCGTCGTCGTCGTCGTCATCGTCGTCGTCGTCGTCGTCGTCGTCGTCATCGTCGTCGTCGTCGTCGTCGTCGTCGTGGCCAGGCTACGTGGTGGTGGACCTACAGCAAGTGGGAAAATGGCGACCGTGATGCGATATAAATGACTTTGGACGAAAACTCAATCGTGTAAGCCTGGCGTGATTCATTTGAAACATGGGGACCACGGAGTTCTCGGAAGACTAAATGGTTATCGAATAAGATGATTTCGGACGAAAATATTGCCCGTGTCTAGAACACTCGTTTGATTTTTCATGAAAACTCGTCCTTCCCTTATAGAGATTTTTCAAGAGAGTTGGAAGGAAAGGAGCCGATAGACATGACTGGTATAATCTGATCAATATGGGAAAACTTGACAGTTTGGTCGCGTACTTGCTGGAGAACGAGTGACGGATTTAGACTGGAATTCGATTGTCGACCAACAATCGACTCGAGCTTGAGAATGGATATCTGTAGAATGGACTAATGGTATTAAAAGCTCGCATGAGGTGTTCTTCATTTCTTAGCTGAGTGACGATTGCATTGATCGATGCCTGCTTCGATGGCTTGATAAACTTTCGCAACTGTTAACGCGATAATGCATTTGTACTTTGAAAAGAATAACAATGCCAAGTGCGATTGTAACATCTTGTCGCTCAGCTGGATGGGCAAGGTGCCGGACGAGTCACCGGAGGTACGTGACTTATTCTTTCAACGATTCCGTGTATTTTTCAGTGTTAATTGGAAATAATACATTACCTGATACATTACAATGATGTAAAAGAGGTTTATACTATAATAATTGATATATTATGGATTTGATTTAAATTACGTAGGAAAATTACGAATCAATTTATCATTATTTGTTCTGTGTAAACCGGTTAACTGACATTGGACGCGGCATGAAATTATCGTACCGGTTCGTTCCTAGGCTGTTGCGTCTTTCGATTGACTTCCTCGACAAGAGCATCAGATCGAATTTACCCCGTCTCGCATCTTTTTAAAGTGTTTTCAAGATGAAAGTCTTGTGATTCGATGATTATACTTTTATTAGGAAAAGAGGGTGGTATGGATTTTCTTGGACAATTATAATTTTGCAAGAAACTCACTTTGATGATTTGAATAATAATTAAAATAAAAGAAGGAGATACGTTAAATAATAATAGGTATTTATATTGCGGACAAATTGATTCTTAGTTACGACTGACTATACAGAAAAAAATATTAGGATATATTAAATTCAAATATGATATTACTTCGTTACAGATAATTTAAGTATAATTACATAATAGATAATTCCAATCTTTATCAGGTACATACATGCATACTTAAATTCATTATCTCTAAGTCTATTCTTACGACTACAATATGTAATTAGAGATCAAAATACTTGATTGTTTGCAGCGGTAATTTTTGTTTTAAAAAATAATTGCTTAGTGATATTTTATTTTTGCGAGTGACTGCGAAGAACAAGATTAAAAACGTATATTTCAATTATTTGCCTGGCACATAGTGATGAACATAACTTATAGGTAAGCATTAGCATACCCTTTAAAACGAAATAACTTTTTTAAGATTGGATCAAACGATTTGATGTCTTTTTGAGAAGTTACAAGGATTAGTTTATTTAATGCTGCGTGAAAAATTTTGAAAGAATTGTAACTGCTCGGAATCGTGGAGGAAATAGTAGAGGTCAAATTTTTTGGCTGAGTCTGTAATGAAAATTAAAAATATGTCGAAAGTTATCCCGAAAATTTTATCACAATCGGTTAATGTTACCGTGAGCTATAAAAATGATGAAAAATGATGAAAATTGCAGTTTTCCACGACTTTCGACCTATAACTGTACTATTATGTTTAAACATCTTTACATCTATCGGCATCCACCAATTGTTTCTGCATCGACAAATTTCGATGAAATTTTCATTGTTTCATTGTATTGAATAAATTTTCATTACAGGTTCAGAAAAAAAGTTTGTAAAAAGCGTCCTTTATTATTTTTCTCGCGATTCCGAGCAAATTACAATTCTTTCAAAATAAATATTCATACTCGGTTTTCTTAAAAACTAAATCTCGAACGAAAAAATGTTCTTCTATATTTTCTTCTTATTTTTCCATAAGGAATCACCTTACGCCCGTTTGTATGTACGTGTTATTTGATTTGTTTGTTTGTGCATTCTCTCAAAATATATTTTAATGATAAAAGATCTTAGACCTACCAATATAAAACTGGCTAGTTATGCAGCAGTTTTCAGCGTCCTGTTTCAATCTTTTAGCCAAATTGTTGACCGATAGATATGAAATGGATCAAGATTATTTCGAAATTTTTGTAAAATGATAAGATACATCAGTATGTGTATAACAGGCAAAAGGAATCTAGATGACGAAGGAGTATGGTTTTGTCGTCGAGCGATTGACTATTTTATTGGAGTTGCTTTGTTGATTTGGACCGATACAGCTTTCAACGGAAGGCCATCGACATATTCATTAACGTTGCATGCAATATTTTCAAATGATACAAGTGAGTGAAAGTCATAGATTCCGTGCGAAGCCTAACTCTTTCGCCAACCGGTTAGTAGGAAAGAATATTTCCTTCGATTTTAAAAGAATGTATAAGTGTAGAGAGACCTTGTTGCTTTACGATCCTATATAATGATACCAGCGAGGATTTTGGGACATGGCATCACAGCGTAGTCGAAGAAATTGGAATTCGTCGCGACAGAGCGGAGACGCGTACGTCACATAGAAACGGCTTAAGTTGGTCAAGGGAGCGGGAAGTTCGAAGGGGTGACGAAACACACATACATGTGTATATTCGTATGTAATCAAATCGACCAGGCAAAGATGAAGTTTGTGCTTCGTGTCTCGAATAGTAGATCTCTCTGCGATTCAACAAAACAGCCATTTCTCTCTTTTTCACAAACGTAATTTGACACATACGAGCAATTCTTGAAAGGACGCGTGATGGAATCATCAATCACAAACTACGAAACGTTTCTAACTTAAGCGATACAATATTTATGGAAAGTGAAATGCTTATGTTGGAAGTAAGTGAAAGAAAGTCGGATCTCTTTATTCGTTTTTTCCTGTATGACTTTCTTCCTAATTAATTAAATTAATATCTTTAATTAAATTATTACCTTTTTATACAAATATTAGCTTCGATGGAATCCATGGAAAAAAATTACGGTAAAGATACAGTTTCTGTACTGAATTTTCGACTTATTTTTTTAGAAAAGTCACTCCTCACAACTGCAAGGACACCCTCTGTAATTAATTATTTGTAGCGGTTAAATCAGATATAAAAAAAAAACTATAATCGTCGAAAGACATTTCTTAACACGTTCAGTGCGAGATCGATATATGTATCGAGCGGAAGATGCGCTTGTGTAATGAAGTTGGAACATATATGTATCAAGCGGCCTACGACCGGGCGACGGCCGCTATAGATCTTTATGCTAGATCTCCTATTGCTGTAATCGTCTTCCAACGATCTCTGTTTTGTTTCTACAATGTCTACTTGTCAACTACTGTTTCTACTGCGTTTGCCTCCAGAAACGGATCGGTAATTAAATCTCGTGTGTTATTCTTATAATACAGACCTAATTTGTGTCTTCATTTAATTAATTCATTCTTTGATGACGAACTCGGTACATGTATCGACATCGTTGTTTTTTTAATTGATTAAGTTGATTAAGTTAATAATTTCAACATTAAACAAAACATAGGTAATTATTAAGTTCATATACCTCGCCGATTTCAATGATTTTCGAATATATTGTCAGGAGCATGATTCTGAACAACTTTTCCCTATACGTATAACCATCGCTCGGCCTTAGTTTCCGAAATTTTTGCAAAAAGCTTTTGGTACCACTGCAGTGAATTCTGCCAATAATTGTGCGTCCGTTGTAGAGTATGCCCCTTGGAGCAGCGCAACGGCGCGGCAATCGGATAAAATAACGCTTAACCCAAATGTAATTCTTATTTTTTGCTTATAGTTTATATGTATAGGTTAAGTGTCATTTTATCCGTCCACCATGGGCTGCCCTTCAACCAAACTAAAGAATACGCTGTCACTGTCATGCAGTTACCGATGAATTTCCAATGTATGGAAAGCGACGGAAAATATATAGTGAGTGTAAAAGTGTACTCTACTTGCCGGAGGGATTTCATCGGGTCAGATCGAAAAATCGTTTAAATAAACCATTCGATCTTTTCCGTTTTCGATAGTTTCGTTCTTCGATAGAAGTAACACAGAACTTGCATACTTGCTCTTGCATTTACAATTAATGTAACGCGAATATGAAACCACGAGTCGTTCTTAACACTATCGAAAATTTATTGACCCAATTCCTTTTGGAAATCCATTGAGACATGTGGTTCTATTGCTCTTCGTCTTAAGCCTTAAGCCAGCCTGATTCCTTTTCCCCCAAAATTGCTGCTTTCTGCGCGAACAAATTGTCATTTCCACAACAAAATGTTCTTTTCGACAAAAAGGTTCACAACTTCATGATAGCGAAGAAATGCTGAAGATTATGAATGGAATAGAAAGCGCAATCGTGTTTCATTTGAAGAGTGTTGATCGCCCCCTAATTAGATACATATGTACTTTGTAAATTATTGTGAGTTACTCGGATCTAGTTTATCCTATCGATTAAAAGGATATCGTATATCGGATGCGGTTTTCATTGTGGGTTGATAGAAGACTGATAAGTTTCTTCGCGGGTAGAAAAATATTAAGGGACGTGGAGAATTTTGTATGGTTTTATTCGAGTATACTTGTGATAATGATAGGAAATCGAGAATATTGAAGCGACTATTTGATTGTTATAATCGCAGTGATGATGGTACGCAAAACATAAGGAATAAAGACAGCGAAAATGAGAGAAAGACTTCCGGAAAGATATTATCAAAGTTTAATAATTACGAATGTAATAATTAAGTTCGTTAGGTAGTTGATTGTTAATCGATTGGTTAGTTAAATATCAGAACAGTCAGGATAGAATCATCCAACTAGATTAAATTACTTGTAATTACTAATTTGATTATTAATTGATTTTTAATCAATTGTTTATCAAGGAAACATAAGTTTTAATTTCGTTTATTATAATTAACTAATTAATTAAATTCATTAGCTTTAATTAGTTATGGAATGTGGCCAACCTGTTGATGTGTCACGTATTCTCTGAATTTGATGATCTTGAAATACGTTATGAAGCTCAGCATACCGAACAACTTCTTCCTATCGATATAACCGACAGTCGGTCTTAGTATTCGAGCTATACGCAAAAATATAGTTTTTAAACTGGATTGGATTGGTAGTGGTACTAATTCGGCCGTTGTCAGGCGGTCGGCTAGCATTTAACTGCATAATTACTTTAAAGAATAATTGATTAAATTCGTCGTATGTCAATAAGAGTAATAAAAAGAGATGAAAGACGTGTGGAAAAGAAAAGAGATGTTAATGTTTTGCCAGGTTCCTAATCTTGGAGCATATAATAAAAAATTAGCAATTCGGTGTTGGAAAATGGTGTTTAAAAGTTGGAGCGATTCTTTGTCCGGCTAGTGAACGGTCTGAATGGTTATGGTTGGTTGAAATCTGTCTCGACGACGCGACGGCCCTTATTTTCTTCTTATTTTTTGTAAGGATTCGCGCTGGTTGGAGTAATTACATGTACATAATGACAGGTCCGAGGGTGAAACCCTTGTAACATTGAATACCCCGTCACCTAACGCAGCCGCGCTTAAGCGGAAGAGTTACGTGCCAACGAATAGTAATACATACCAAGCTATAGTAAGTAGATTGTGTTAGTAGACACGTAGAATGTAGAGCTGTGTGCGAGTTCACGCAATACGGTGGTGGCGTGAGTGTAAATCCATCCAATATCGAGAGGAGTGCCGAGAGCTGGCCGAACGCAAATTTTTCTGGCTTGCTGATCGATCGTGAAGATTATTATTCCCGTTTCAGTTTAAGGAATGCGAACGCCAATGAATGAAAGCCAGTGAAGAACATGGCCATTGTTATTGAATAACGAACTAGAGCCTGATACGAATTGGATAGAAAATTTAGCGATGCAAATACGCGGTTATGTGCTTATGTCGATATCTATTTATTTTACTTTAATTGTCAGTAACAAAGCATAAGCCGCATATTAATTTAAATCGTATATTTTTGTTTTTATTGTACAATATCTATTCAGACACGAAACAGTAGAAAGAGTATCTTGTAAGTGTTTTTGCCCGAATTGAATTGTTCGATTACTATTATCATCATTATCAAATAGATGATATCATGAACGAATTTGTTGACGTTTCATTGATTAAGAGTTAAACTTTGCTTATACGGTTGCCTTGATAGTAATAAAAGGCAATGATATACATACGTACGTACATACGTACATACATACATATCATGTACTGTTATATGACATGATAAACTACGTTCTATATTATTATTAGAAACTGCGAATGGGGTAAGATACATATAAACTTGAACGTGTGCTTGTTTAATAGTATTTTTTAACGGTCCGTAAAATGTATACCAGAATTTCATGCTCCTATTTTACGACACGTATGTCGAGTTCCCTCTTTCCTCTTTTATTCTCTTTAATTATCGTTACACTGTTGATTTGAGATTCTATGCCTTTGTTAAGCAGAAGTAAAAAATAATTTCGCGTTCAGCTTAAGAAAATAAACTCTCTATTCGAATAAAATTTCGATACAAATTACAATGTAGACACTTGATAATTAGTAGAAATGTTTACGTAATTAATGTCATATATACCTAAGTAATATAACCGCTCGAAAAACAGCACGAACTTACGGGATGACCTAATACAATGCTTAGTATAGATGCGATATGTCGTAATTTATGAATTACGATACTCTTAACTAAAAATGACCAATCCATGTTATAAAACAAAAGATATATTTTGAAGGAAAATTTTGTATTACAGCAAGTATGTAAATTAATTCCAAAGTTCGAATCTTGTGGTATTTATAAATTCAATTTATTGCATGACATATGTTGATTTCAAATTATTCATTTATATACATAAATATATACGCGTGGATCAGTACGTGCTTGTTTGAATTTGCATAATGAATTCATAAAAGCCCCTATACACACGTTGAAACATGTTGCGATGCATACATCTTTTATGCTTTTAGACTTTTAGACTACGATGGATTTTTAGACTATGGAAACGTGAGCCTCTCATGGTTCACTTCATAGCATCGTGCGGTCTCTTTGATGCGGATTACAAATGGACGCGTTGCGCAATACAACGGGTAGAAGGAGAGGCAGGCGCGCGAATCTGTACCATGGACACTGCTATAGAGGGTGGTACCAATACCGAATGTAATTTATAGTAAACTCTCGTCATTGTATTTTGTGTTTCAATTCTTGGGCGAACTTTGTCCAATAGATTAATAGATGCTGAAAAGTAGAACCATTCATATATAAATATTTCTGTAATCACTCTATTCGTTCGTTTTTAGTTCTTTTAATAAGGCGGAATTAGAAAATCTATTTCTCTCAATTGACCATCTTTTTATTCATTAGTTTTTGTCTTTAATTTTGCATTTTTTATAATCAACATACCTCCTATCGTTGTGGTAGGTAATAATACTGGAGTCGGAAAATAATCAGACATTTGGGAACACGTGTTTCAACACGTGTTGATACGACAACACCACAAATTACGATCTCATGAAACCTAGAGTTGTCGGTGCATGCATCACTACATGTTTTAACATTCCGTCCATTTTCCTACACCAGAAAGATGATGTTTCTTGTGAATTTACTTTCATCCAACACTAATTTCTTGTTATAACCTCGTCGCGCGATAATGGCCATTAAATAGTGTCTATGTTAGAACTGCTTGGAATACATAATGCAGCGACATATCGCTTAAAACACTTTACAACTCCTAATTCCGATACCGGTAGGTGTGAAAATCGATGCTCGCTCGAATCTTCTCTTCGTACGCTTCGTAGTGTACGCATTGTACAGAATGTACATCATGTACACGTATGTACAAAATAGGTTATGTATGTATACGATCGTGTGGATCGTATGTTGAATCAGAAGTTTGAAATAAAAACTTGTTTCGTTTAATAATTTAATCCACTAGTTTAACGTTTTCAGTTTCTTGGACGACCGTTTCAAAATATTGAATTACATTACCAACGTGCACTCTACTTCTATGATGTTTTCAGAAATATCAACGCAGAGTAACAAATATTAAGAAACCATCAAAACCTGCTATATGCGATTAAAAGTGTAATATATCCTTCAAAGGATTTATTCGATATAAAACATACATATTAATTTATTAATGATAAGTGTATTAGTCCAATAGTGTGTTAACGGTGTTTAAAAATTATAAATTAGATCTATATCTATGATTTAGATCTTCCGATAAACACGAAGTAAACGGCAATAATGGCGGTTTCTCTTGTATTTACCAGGACGATGGATGGAAACTGGACCGTACAAATTACTACCAGGAAGGATGGCTGGCCACTGGTAATGCTCGTGGTCTGGTGGGAGTGACTTTTACTACATCCCATTGTCGAACGAGAGCCACAGAACTTCCGCTAAGGGCAAATTACAACCTTCGAGGCCACCGTAGCGAGGTAAATTTTGTTTCGTCTCGCTCGCGTATATACATTTTATTTTTCCCCTCTCTCTTTTTTCTGATCCACGCAATCGTAGTGAACACAATGAAAGTGCGATGTTCACAACAAAGTGTAATTTCATTTTCTCTGTACCCCGTTTCCGAGCTACTCAAGCGGTTAATAAAAAGCGTTGACCTTTTTAATTCCTGGCATATTCTTACGATCTCTGTGGAAACGATGTCAGCCTGTGAGAATATTGATTTTAGAATGTTTCCGAGTCAAGGTCGCAAGTGCTTCCCTGTCCAAGAATCAAACTTAGCTCGGCTCACGTTCGAAGACTTTCCGCAGTTAATTCTGCTTAATTACTATTGATTCTCATTGTTATAACAGAGGCTCCTCAACTGAAACTTGATACAATAGTTTCTTGTTTATAGCGCATAACGAAACAATTTTCTCTAACTAATATACGTTGTATTTTATATACGTTTTTGGTATAATCAAGAGTGAAAACGCAGCGTAATAGAATAAAAAAAATCAAGTCTTTCCAAGTTAGTCTTAAAGGTGATAAACGTCAACAACGCAAGAAATCCTACTAGCTATGATGTTTTAAGATGTTTAATATGTTCAAAATATTTTTAATCAGTCCACTAACAACCGCTAACAAAAGTAACTGAGATGATCAGTAAGTTAACTACGTTGATGTACCCGGTATACTACACATCGTCGTGTATGTCTGTCAATCATATTATCGAAACCATATAAAAAGTCACGACGAGCGTAACAACGAACATTTATATGTATAGTGGAAGGTATGGGTAGTCTGAGGTATAGATCCATGAAAAGTATAGATCTTGAAATAGGTACATTTGGCCCAGCTTATTGTTTATATGAACAGCTAAAATAAGTAAATTATTGATTAAATTGTACGTGTTAAATATGGGCATACATATTTTGGAAAATTGGAACGATATATTGCCAAGAAAATAAAAGAACAAAGATGGAATAGTCCTCGAATAATTCAAACTGCGCGTGAATATAACAGCTACCAACGAATCTCCTATTACTCTAGCCGACGTATCCGAGTTTTGTTTTTAATCGTGCTATACGCTTCGTGTTTGTATATATAAGGATATTGTTCATGAGGTGTATATGAGAATGTAGCCATCCTAGAGCGGTCTAATACGAATATGTCTTGTCCGAAACATGCCGTGCAATTCCGATTATTTCACGTTTATGTAGAATGAAACAGAACCAGAACATACGGAACAAAATAGAGAATGATAACGAGTCAGCGATAAAAACGCCGTATTTATGTTCTATACAGCATATACATATATTGCTGTATGGGTTTTATCGACGGTAATGTAGTCCTTCTGTGTTTTCATACAATTTCTTCCTATTAATCTATTACTATATGAACCAACGTATCGGTACTTTGCAGCCAAAGGAGGTTCGATTTTATGTTTCAACCACGGCCTCTCAATACACTAAGTCACTGGTAGAACACGTTGACAGGTACAGTCGTGATACGAGTACCCAACAATTTTCAATCGGCGAACCATTTTGTGACGCTACAGAACGAAACCCATGAGGAGCTATAGAACATTGTGCTAGCGTATACGGAAGCCAGTCGGTTGCATGGCAGCCCATTAGATTAGATGATGCGCGAGCGCGTTAAATCGAGAAAGAAATTGGAAGGATGCGAGCCATGAATAATACCAATAAACAATAAATAATATTGGATAAAAAATATTTTCGACTCGTACGGAATATTTTGGGCTAGGTGATGTCAGTAAATCGATATTAAGCCGTAGGCTCAGTAGGCTGTTTTAACGAACTGCAACTGTTTCGCAGCTCAATGTCGTGCAATTACATGAAATACATATTTCGCGATAGGTTCACAGCGCTGCAACGCGACGGCAGCGGCACATGTATTTCAAATCTTCCATCAGCTCGTCACATACAATATGTATCAATATTGCCAACGTGCAATCCACTGGATTTTCACTTTCCACGCATCCATTTCTTGTCCCATTTTTACATGTTATTAGAACATATTTCACCATCCATATAACATTTAATCATCTTTTCGTCGTGAAATCATATTTTTTGATCGCGTCTTTATTTTCGTAGATACTCGAGAACCTACTTAGAATTATATATGTACATATGTACATACACACCTGGAGGGAGTATTAAAGATAAGCACATACGCACCCCTATTCTTCCATTTATCTTGTCTCGTGGTCTTTACCGTGCTTTACAGATGCAAAGGAAGACGGCTGTGACTGTCTGATACGTTTACTCCTTCGGGAAACGGACAATCGAAGTTTTGGTCTGACAATGATTCCCGGTGACTGAACATCGCGCCAAAGCGACGAATCTCTCACCGTTCTTATCAGTATTGTCCCGGTTATTATAGCGTTCACCACTTTTTACGGAAGGAAACCTTTTTAACTTTAATACTTTAATATCCTTGGTAAAAATTGTCTCTACTACATTTTCATTGTAATATTTTTAGATTTCATTATGCGTCGTTCAGTAGCATTTTATTCATAGTTTTGTGCTTTTCGTGAATCATAGCAAAGGACTAGAACGTGTCCTTTTCATTCACTTCGGTCTACATTTCAGAGTTTAAGGGTAGCCAACGTGGTATCGATCTGGCACGCAGTGCTGTTTCAGGATAGTGGTTCTCAATCCTGTCTTCAAAGATATTCCAATTTCAAGCGCCTTGATTAAAATCGAAATGGCCTTCTTTCATTGTTCCTGTGTATGCCGAGTTGACTCAATGTCAGTGTGTATCATCTAACGTCATTACCTAGTTCGCCACTCGATTGGTCAGTTCAACAATCGCAAATAACGGCTACCTAATTATGTATACGCATGCGAGTATATATGTTCATACGTTAAATTTCAATGATTTGCTCGAGTTTATATACTTTGAACAGTTTGCATTTACCTATACATAGTACGTATGTATCTGTAAAAATATTATAATTGAAATTAAAAATTTTTGGAAGATCAAACGATATATTATTGTGAAAAAGTACTTGAGATAATGTCTTGAAGAATGTATATTTTAAGCCCAGAAGATGATAATTACTTGTTATGTTCTATTTACTATTTCTATTTGACCCATTCTTAAAAGATTATTCCCTTTGAAATTATGTTTCAGAATAAAAGAAATATTAAATGTAAATAATAAAATATTAAATACATAGAGTTATATTTATTTTCTGTATGCACATGGCCAACTTTATTGATTTGTGGCGTTATTTTAATATATGTACCTACGTATGTAGTAAGTAACGATATGTACATATTGTGATTTTTACTTTGTACATATTTATTGAACACGTTAATTTCAGTTTCCTCGCTCTGTTTTACAAGTGTACAGAATGGCATTGTGTATATACACATTGTGTATATGCTCGTAATTTATTAATGAAAACTACAGGACCAGACGATATAATACCATTTATTGATTTTATTTATTATGTATATTTACCTCTATTATTAACTGATCATTCCTTTTTTGATAACTCCAAAACAAGTTTAAACAGGTTTAAATATTTGACTCATCTATTCGCTTATAATTACACACAATTAATCGATCTACTTATGAAACATATGCGATACGTTATGAATATTATAAACGTTTGGAAAGTGGAAAGCAAATAATAATAAATCTAATAGTACATAAAAAGTATCGCTAATGTTAATAACTCCTTCACATACATAACCACCTTATTGTTTTCACCTGTTGCTCAATAGAAATTCCGTTTCAATTTCGCAAAACTTTGGTGGACAACTATGGGTTCTATGCCAGTGCATAATACGCTTTAAAATCGTTTTCACAATAAATTCTATTATATCGAGCAAACGAACGAAGAAACAAGAAACCCACCCGTATCTTTCGCCGTGTGTCTTGTCAATATGATCGAGCCGTAAACCCGGAGGAATCCACCGGCAATCTAAGCTAATTTGACACAACAATTTTAAGCGGTATTTGACGGATTACTTATTTCCACATTTGACATTCCGTCGAGACATCCGTCGTTCATTCGTAACACGAACAGAAACCGTTTCTACTGAGCTGTTGCCCACCAGGATTGGACTACACAATCTTATTGTACAATAAAAAAGAAGAAATGCGATAGGACACGTAATTATTTCGATAAATTTCTCGAGGAATGTAAAATGTAAGTAAACATCGCGCGCAACGTCAAAACCTAAATCTATCTAGACATCTAGACTTCTGGACAAACGAACCCCAGGCGGTGATCGATAGGAAGAGAATCGAATTTTAGCTAACCAGGCCGAAGAAAGCAATCGTGCAACAGAATCATATTATTCTGCAGATAGTTTCATGTATAAGCGGACACTCACAGGCACATGCATGTATTGTCAGTTATTTCTGTTCTAGGCCGTGCCAACTACGGTTCGAACCTTTACGAATCAATACCACGATTATACGTGCTAGTTTTACCATCATAGCTCATTAATCACAGCTTGCAATTTTCACATTCTCTTATTTCTAATTTCACAGCTACTTTGCAATCGTTAAATTGCAATTTTCTTTATTTTCTATCTTCCTTTCCTTTTTTCATACGACTTTTGCAAACCGAATTAATCGTATGGAGGAAATAATAATTATTACCCCCTAATAATTTTAGTTAAGCATATACTATGTGCATGTTATTTAAATAAATATTTAAAAATTAGTTAAATCAGTAAGATTAGTCAGCAAAATACGAATTGTTCGATTAGAATATTTAATGTATATAGTCGATTTTTGCCATAAAAATGCTTAACCACAGAGGTAAAAATAGGTATTTGTTAACTTTCTGATGGGATCTTGTCGTAAAATCGTCAACTTCAACTTTTGTAATAAAGGGACGACTAGGCGGAATGTTAAACGAACATTGGTAAGCATTGGATGCAAGGAACTCGGTTAACGAATTCTATCAAAAGAATACGCCGTTCTGAAGTAATTAATTACGAGGAGCGTCCAAAGTTCAAACATGGGTGAATGGATTATGCCCATGACACGAAATGTGCACATGACGCGAAATACGTACCTACGCAGGACGTCCAAATCATTTTAGTTTTTTCGTTCGACTACTGCTGACTGCAGATCTAGCAGACAGATCGTTCCACTTTCAAACTATTTATATTTATTTTAATTTATTTGAAAAAGCGAAGTGACGCAGCACGATAATTGGATCACTGGCATGTGCCGATCGTGAATAAATCTTATAAATCTGGACACTCGGAACTTGACATGATGTGGCGTGCCTGGCGTCGCGTCAGGCTGCGACGCGAGGTCATATTTGGACCTGCTGAGACGTGAACGCCGGGACAGAAAATATATCACGCAATATGGAAATCAAGCCAAAAAGAGTAGAGAGATCTTCTCCTTCCAAATATGTGGCGCATACGTTTACCTTGACATTGAAAAAGACTGACTGTGTGAAAAGGAACATCATTGATTTAACGAAACATGCTTGGCTGAGAAATATTAAATACCGCCGCCTCAGATTGCCGCAGTTTTTACTGCAATGCATTAGACGTTTCGAGCGTTATACAGCAGACATCTTCAGCTTGCGAGATGACAAAAGAATGAAAAAACAAAGAAGGAGAGGTAGAAAAGATCCAGAGTTGCATTATGTCTAGCATGCGACACAAACAGAATGCTGGTGAAGATTGAGAAAAGATCATGGAATGGTACCACGGATTTATGCACTTTCGTTCCTTTTCTTCCTCTTTTCATCGAGGGACGCGACGAGTGTTAATTGACGATACGACGCATGCCTAGTTAACTAATTTCTTAGGAAAAATTGAAGGGAATAGGTGGTAATCACACAATCGGGGGAATGCGACATACCCGACGAAAAAGAAAACAAGATGCAGAGGACATATTTAACTACTCGCGGAGTGTCCACAAAGGATTATGCAAAATATATCTAAGCAAAGTTCATGGTATTGAACGAATGCCTGAGTAACTCGTTCGACCGCTGCTTTTTATATTCCGATATAAAAATGTCTAATATACATATGTATACGTATGTATACATTACTCACTTCGAATTTCGAAGGTATCAAAGAAATTGCGTTTGCGTCGCAAACTCGAGGGCTCGTCGCAAACTGATAACCGACTTTGACACCACTTTTTAATAGATTATTAAAATACTAATTATACAGGATTGTCCACTGTAACTCGGAGCCCACGCTCGTGAGAATATTGAGAATGGTAGTGCGAATCTATGAGCTGTTGGTGGAAGTACAATTAGGTGAGAACACAGCGGTTTGGCTGTCGCAGGGCTTGAAATTAGACGTCGCAATAAGGAGAAGAAAAGAAGGTTGAGAAAGCAAACCTCACGTTTCCGTCCAATGATTTTTTACTTCAATGGCGAAAAATGCAAAGACCGAATTGAAATCTTGACTGCAGTTGAAATCTTTTCGCGAGACACTGATCCCGACATTCGGATTATCTTTCATCTTACGAATGTAATACACCCCTCTAACGAAGAAACAAATAGAAATAACAAAACGAAATAAAGAACGATTGTTCATTGTTTGTAAGCTACTTTTAAGACGAGACAAAAGGTTCGTTAGATATACGCTTTGTAGAATAGAAAAGCAAAAAATTAAAAGTTTTGAAATTCTTAAACCTTTTCACTTGTTTCTCCTGTAATAGGCGATATTAAAATAAAATTTTTCGGCAATCATAGTACTAATATTGCCTATTAAAATAGAATTTTAATTTTGAGAGTTTATATTTGAAGGCTTGATCTTAATTTGCCTATGCCGCGGCGATTTCACGCTTGCTACAAACGGTGATTGATAGTGAGTAAAACCAGTCGCTCAAGGCAAATTACACTATGAATGACGAGGCCTTGGTGTTTTCAGGCTATGTAGAACGAACTGACCCAGAACTTGGTTCGGATTAAAGATTTTCACTTTTGGAATACCGAATCGCCGAGAGCAAAACTTTGCTAACTCGATAGAAAAGAAAGGACTAAGAAAGGAAAAAATACAAAAGAGAGTGAATAATACGATTCATTACCGTCGATGTTTAGGTGACAGATGACTTTAACGAAATGTTGTTTATTATTATACATGTACATTAATGAACTTTGTGTTGCAGGTAATACTAGTGAAATGGAACGAGCCATATCAAAAGTTAGCCTCGTGTGATAGTTCCGGCGTGATCTTCGTGTGGATCAAGTACGAGGGAAGATGGAGCATAGAACTGATCAACGATAGAAGCACCCCAGTTACTCATTTCTCATGGTCTCACGACGGACGAATGGCCCTTATATGCTACAGGGTAATTCGTTTTATGAAATGTCCATTGTTGAACCTTTTGTCGAAAGAAAGTTAAAAGATGCATGGAAAACTTTCCTTAGACATGAAACAAAGGACTCGAAATTCATACGATAACTGAATCTGATCTAATTCGTAACTTTCATTCATATAAATAATAAAACCAACGTATTGCATATCCGGTACTTTGAAATCACAAAGTAATAGGAGATTCGATGTAAATGCTGTGAATTAACGTTGTATAGAACTCGAGTTTTCGAAGCTTCAAGGATCAACTTTAAAAGCTGAGTGTGCGTTTTGAAGACAAACATCGTATAAAGTACAAAGCTTCGGCCTTCGAAGGTTAAAAGTAGAAGGAATAAGGTTTAGCTCTTATGAATTCACTTACTTACATACATACTTATGAATTGTTGATTGACATATTCTGCTCCTTTTCCTTGTAATTAAGTTACTAGCTTTTGAAAAATGATTGTTCATGTGAAACACTCGTTGGAACATTCGAATTAAAGTTAGAAAAGACTATCAATAGAAAATATCAATTTCGTTTACTTCTGATCTTACTTCTAAAGTTCTATAATAAGTAACTGCCATGAATTATAAGATCTATAAACAGTTCTTCAAGGTTTGTTTTACAATAATTAGTTTTAGCTATTGCAATATTTCTCCATATTTCTTCTTCTTGCGAAACAATCTCATTATATCTCATAATATCTTGTAATATTTTTATCAAAATATTATAAAATGCTTTTGACGAGAAAGAATAATCACAATTGCGGTACATTATTCTTTCCTGTTTTTCTTTCAACATTTAATTTAAGATAGAAAACGAATAAAGCTCTTCTCCTACAGGATGGTTTCGTGTTGGTTGGCAGCGTTGCTGGTCAAAGGTATTGGTCATCAATGTTGAACGACAAAGCTACCATCACCTGTGGTATTTGGACGCCTGACGATCAACAGGTAAATAAAGGATTACATTATTATGTATGTTAGAACTTTTTGTAGGAAAGACTCTTTACTCTTTCGAGATTCTAGGGTAAGTGCTGTGTGGTCTCTCACAGTGTCACAGTCACAGTCCGCTTATAGAAGAAGATCTTTTAGTACTTTAGACAAAGTTACTATTCATTGACAATGGAACGTTACGTCACTTGCCATCGCTAAACTATTTCACGCATGCCCTAAATCCATGTCAATGGTTTGATAATATGATAATATGTCATATCATTGACATTTCATACGCGACTTGGTGTCGCCGGCTATCCACTTTCCAAACATTCGCTGAAGCACCCTGCCGAGGTTCTTATTAAGCCCACGCGCCAATCATAAATTGTGGTAAGGCTAAATAGCGGCAGACTATATCCACCATTATATTATATCACGAAGGTGCATTGCCCCTAACATGTACATATGTTGTTTATAGAATTCAGACTCATTTAAAATCATCAGGGTGACCCTGCTGAGGGACTAATACAATTAAAAAAAAAAAAAAATACAAGAAAAGTTCGATAATTGCACAAAAAGATCTGCATTTACAATTGCACATTCGTCGTTTTACTATGGGGGGAAGGTTCCTTTGACGCATCGAGAAGCACGACGGCCCGCTGCGATCGAGTAGTGTAACACGATCCAATGTTATATATGTCTGAAACAATGTATCCAAGTACCAATTCAAAAAGTATAATTTTTTTACTTTTGAACTTTTAGTAACGCATTTGTACGATCTTTCAGGTTAAAATGAGACCAAAACGTGATATAATTTGAATTATATTTACTTACTGATATGCATTTAAATTATCGTTTATTAAGTGCGCAAATATGCTCCGAATTAAATCGTGTTTGGTGTCATTTTAATTAGAAGAATGTAACAAACATGTTGGTAAAAACTTGATTGATCACAAATCGAAAATAAAAAATGTTGTCTTTTGATTTAAAGGTCTCGGCTTTAAGTCGTGAGCATTAATGTTTGCCAAATGCTTCCATTCTCAGTGCCGCTTTCTCTGTCACTCGCGTTGTCCTTCTGTACGGCACGTCTAAGATCTCCGTTTCGAGGAATTGAAACATTTCCACCTCCGCATAATTTGTAAAATTTGTGCAATTATCACATTACGCATATATTGTGTAATTTTTTCTCGAAATCAGTGTAAACTAGAAATGTGAAAAAAGCTTTCTTAATGATGATAAAAGTTCAGACCGTGTTACCAATCATCACCAATATTTAAGTTGAGGCGATCAAATATCGACAAAGCCGAATGGCTAAGTAGTTTCCATCCAGTTTGTCAGTGGATAAAATTATTACACAAATTAGATTCTCTTTTTAACGCATACGATATTGATGTTGATATTCATAGGTATATTTCGGAACAACGGCTGGACAATTAATAGTAATGGACGTGCACGGAGCAATGGTGTCCGAAGTACAATTGGCAGCGGGTGTCACCTCGATGGCTTGGAGTGCCGAGAAGTTTACGATGGAAGAAGGAGATGACGATTTAACGAATGATAGACCTCATAAAGGTACGACGGCGCGGTGTAGCCTATAAAATAATGTGTTTCAACTATTAGAATCGGTATATTTTATCAGCTTAATATGTGCGAATTGTTGCATTCTAACGAGCTATATACACTTATATGTATTATATTATGGTATGTATTATACATACGTACAAACACTTTTATATTATATGCGTAGTTTTAATTTTTATATACATAACGTACATAAAGATTTTTCTTTTAATAAGGAAAAGAACGTTGACAACCTCGCACTTTCACTATCAATTAAAAAAAAACACTATAGATTTTGATGAGAGGAATTAATCTATTTTATAAATCTTAATAATTTCACTTCTGCCTGGGCCGCAATTTATTAGAACGAAATTGTAATAATTAGGTCCCTAATTAAACGATCTTCCGAATAATTAAACGATTGAATTCATTTATCTGAACTGAAACTTAAGAGTTTCACTTAAGAGTTAAGTAATAAGATTACTTGTACGAAAAATGATAATCGATAAACTTCGAAAGTCGTTTGTTCGTTGTTGAGTTCAAAGAAATAGAGTTGCGCATATTGTATAGTGCATATTACATTTAGAATTAATCAATTTACAAATTTCATATACCGTATCGAAGCGCTCTGTTAATAAAGTTTAACTCTTATAGCTTAAAATTATTACCGAGTCGCATCTGTGACTATATCTTATAACGCAGAGTAAAAATATGAAGCGCAAATTACTATGTTTATAGACGATCGAAATTACGTTCTGGCGGTTTGCCTGGCTGACGGGAGCATCGTTATGCTGCGTTCATTCGACGACGTCTCGCCTATCACGATACGTACAAAGCTGAAAGCTCCCTTGCACGCGGAATGGAGCAATTCTAGAAAATTGTTGGCAATCGCGGGAACGAAGGATACGGATAACGGTCAGAATAGCCCGCACGAATACACGAATCTCTTAAAGTTTTATTCAGTGGCCGGTACCCTTGTGTACACCGCTGCGATACCATACACGCAGGTACGTATCTTTTCAGAACGGCAGCCGCGCTTATCTAACCGAGACATTACGATGGTATACGCGTTATTTCTACTCGTCTGTTTCATATTTATATCATAGTGTGCAGTATCGGCGCTCACATGGGGTCATAACGATAGAAGACTTTTCGTTGCGACCGGGGCACGCGTTCACGCAGCATGGGTGTCAAGGTAATACTCCATTTCTTTTCACAGAAGAGCACTATTATTCTAGCTAATTGTCTCTCATACTCGAGTGTTTGATATACGATGCACACGTTCTACAGACGAGTAGGTTCTCTGCAATTGCTGTCTCGTTTAGCTGTAAGAGCGTCTTTGACAAGGGAATCGAATGTTCAGCAACTTCCATTGCCACCGAGATTAAGAGCATCAGTGGCTGCTCTCTTCGCAAGCACAATAAGGTAAAACGCTATTCCATCTCTGTAAAATGTAAACTGATCATATGAAAGAATACTTTTTAGAATGTTTACACGTATATATTGTTCCTCGTGTCGAGAAACAACAATAAACGGCAATAAACGGCAGTTTTACGATATCATCCAGACTAAATGTGTTCATCGTCAAATTTTAAATAGTGCAAATTGTAATTTAACCTCGATGAAACATGAACGTGTCCAACTTTGATCTTAACAAATTTAATTTTTATAGAGCCTTGTTCTATTTCTAATGAAATATTTTATTTCATAATATATTATTTTATAAACAAAGGTTACTAAAAAAGTAAAGAATAATTCACATCATATAATTATATTTCCCTTCGAAGCTGTTAATACTTACAACAACTATACATATAGATACACAGTCGTACGTAATAGTTCATACATAACAGTCGTTTTATATATTTTAATAGTCGTAATTGAAAGACAACAGCTTTACGCAGTTAATAAAACATAAATAAAACAGTCTAATAATATGCATTTGCAGATGTTCCGTGCCAGAACCAAAGGAATTAAGACGTTTCGTGTCACGTCCACCTCCAGGGGGTGGAAGATTACATTGCACCATGCTCAGACACGCCGTGGAACCGGTACCATGTTATACGCTATATTTGGAGTATCTAGGTGGTCTAGTGCCTCTTCTAAAGGGCAGAAGGACAAGCAAAATCAGGCCAGAATTCGTGATATTCGATCCACAAAACCAAGATACTCTTCAAGTCGTGGAAGACACGTCACAGTGTCCATCGTTTAGCGATGGTTCCGATACAGAGAAAGACACGGCCGACCTGTGTGGATCACCCAGGAACAAAAGGAAAAGCAGGAGAAAAAAAGAAGAAAAATCGAACGAAGAAACCGACGATCTTACCTACGTGGATACCTTACCCGAGGTAAAGTATAGTTCCAATATTTCTTGGAATTTCGCGTTTCACGACGACGAATCATGGTCGATGATCTTTGTGAAAATGGAACGATTTAGGAGTGCACAGCACAGTACAGCGCGGCGCGGCATACGAGTCTAAAAGATACGCAAGATAATTGCGAGATAAAACGCAAACGAGTCTTTATACCTTTTTTTTTTTTTTTTTTTTTTGTTAACACTAGTCCTTGTCAGTTGATGTGTAATACCAGTTATCCATATTGAGGTTAGGATATTGTAATCAACGTAGCTTCACTGTTATTTGTGACACCTCTTAACACGTTTTACTCCTCTGTTGGTGCCCCATACACCGCACACGAGTACTTCTAACTCATTTCAACACTGGTACGGTGCAATGCACTTAAACTCGAGCATTAACGAATTGCGTGATGTAGCAAAGTTTAACGAGCCCTTTGAGCCTCAAGGTGTTGGAAAATCAGTCGTGTGACAATCAGTGTTGCAAGACGTATCTGTTTGCAGCACGCGAGGTTGGTCGAAGTAACGTCCAATATTTGGGGCACGAAATTCAAGTTTCACGGTCTGGCGGATTCGGTGCCCGCCAACTTGGGTCAGGTTACTTATCGAACGTCGTTGCTCCATCTACAACCACGACAAATGACTTTGGTGATGACGGAGCTGCGAGATGACGTGCCTGCAGGTACGTCTATACCATTTCCGTGATCACAAACAAAAATAAAGTTCGTTGATGACAAAACTCGATGATCGATTTTCTCGGTTAGGCCCAGATCCAACGTTCAACCCGAATTTGTTCTCCGAAGACGAAGAAGAATCGTTTCAGGAATTTCAAGCTGCCTCGAGAAACACGTCCGAAGCGCAGCCTCCTCCGATCGCACCAATGACGCCCCGAAACACGCGACTTAATTCCAATCGCCCGAAATCACAAATTTCCAATCAATTTATGACCAACGAGTCTTTACCAACCGCTTTGTCCAGGGTTGACAATTTCGAAAACGAGTTACCTTACGTGGACTTACAAGAAATGGGCAATCTGTACGAGAACTTGAGAACTGCGTCCACAAACACTTACCGAACTCCACCCAGGCACAATCCACCGAGATGTTGCGACGTACCGGCTCTTCAATCTCCGAAAAATGCGGTCGCGCCCACGCAGACTATAATCGCAACGTCGAACCCGGGTACCGATTACTCGAATAACATTCAGAGGATGAAAACCGCCCTTGCCGATCAGCCAGGACTCGTCTCGAAGAAGGAGCTCGAGAATAACAAATTTAATCAGATTTCTCAGGACGATAAAACTGTTTTAACGTCTAACTGTCCATCGACTATCATTCCCATGCCAATGCACAATGGACAGGCCTCGAATACAGAAGCATCGAGCAGTCATTCTCAGGGAGGTGTTATCGTAAATGGTCTGAGCACAAACAACAGCTGTCCTCCTCAGTCGCAAACAATATTTCTTAATGGACTGCACAATATCGCATGTTCGAGCAACGTGAACGAAACTCAGGGTAAAAATAACCATAACGTCAGCAGTTCGACAAACATTAGTCAAACGCCGTATCAGGCGAACTCGAGCAATCAACACGGAACGAATAATGGTCCTTTGGGCAAGAATGGTATACACTTGTCGAGCAATCATTCGCCGGCCTGTTCTTATCAATTCCCAGAAAACATCGATCAATGTATCGGACAGTCTTGTTCATGCTGCATTACGAGATTAAAAGATCCCACAAAGTTTCACTCGGAATCGTGCGGTAAAACAAACGCAAGTCAATCGAATACTTGTAATTCTACGACCGACCGGGTCGATGAAATGCGCTTCATCGACGAAGAGTGTCGCGGCGAAGCAGAAGCGTTCGATCAGTCGCGAGGAGTTCACAGAACTCAGACGGTTGTCAGTATCGGTCCACTCTGCGTCAACGACTCTATAGTCAGAAGTTGCAGTGTCGGTTATTTGGACATGGTGGACGCGCAACTGGTCCCTTGCGATATCGCCTTAAAAATGCTTAGAAAAGAGGCACCGAATAAGAGGTTGGTTTTGGTATCGAGAAAAACCAAGAGGAGGAAAAAGAATAAAACTCAACAAGAGATTGGACAGCAATCTTCAAAATCGCCGAGACTTCGTAACTGTGGCAAATCAAAAAGTTTAGACTCTAGTGACATATTTCCGCCTAACGAACAAATATCATTGCCACCAAAATTGCCTGAACACGCTGAAGAGATTGTAGGCGCTACGAATATCGAGACTGTCGAAGACAAAAGTAACAAACCTTTGGAGAAATTACCAGACGCGACAGAGATGCCTAGGGAGTGTACAGAATACGTTACAGCCGCCAGTATAGTTAATTCTGCTCAAGTTAAATCTACACGGTTGAAGAGTTGTAATTCTCCTGCCAGGTGAGCCGATATTAGGACCACTTACCGAGGCTCGTTATTCTGTGATCGGAGTTAGGTTGGGGTTAGGTTGGGGTTAGGTTCTATTGGTTTTATTCGGCGATTTCGTTCTTTACGGAAAATCTTACCAATATTTGTTTTAATTTAAATTTGTTGAATTTAGAATGCATGCAAACTGAAGTTTTCACATTAATAACGCGTGCTAATATTCCAGAGTATCCAGTCCAAGTGGTTCATTGGCATCATCCTTAGACGGTCTTGCAGCTCGACTTCGAGATTTCGATGAAAGTCATTCTTTGCCACCACCGTCACCTCGTCCATCCACCAGGCAAATTACATTATAAGATTTGTATCATTTATTCGATAAAAAAAGCAACCTTCCACCGACAAGTAACATTTTCCTTAGATTACCCAGAAGTTCGCCCAGTAGTCCAGCGCCTTCGAAGAAAGGTAAAAGACCAGCATCTGCTTCGCCAATTAGAAGAAGACTTTTATCGAGTCCTTTGTTAAGTAGAAAAGCACGAAAAAGTCGAGGCGAGAGTTCAGACGAGGAAGGACTTTTACAAGACGATTCGTCAACGAATTACAGAGATCTCGAAACGTTTCAAAAAGCACAGTTACGACAAAAGGTAAACAAAAAGAGGCTAGATATTAATACCTGCACATTACAATTCAACCATAAATTCTATAAAAATATTTCGTCTCGGAGATTCGAAATATATTACACTGTCATTCAATTATGCTGTATTGTTTATTAAATAAGCAATCGATCGATTACACAAAGACTGATCTACTTTCAATTACGAAATACAGTTAAAGCAGAAAGGAGCAGGGATATCTGGTAACAAATCAGAAGCAGTGCGGCGGGAGCTTGTGATGCACAATAAAGCACCTATGTGGAATGAATCCAGTCAAGTATATCAGCTTGACTTTGGTGGCAGAGTAACACAGGAAAGCGCTAAAAACTTTCAAATAGAATACAAAGGGCGACAGGTATAGAAATAGTAAATTTGAATGTTCTGTGTCACGTGATCAAATAACACATTTTCCTCGATATTACACTAGGTCATGCAATTTGGAAGGATAGATGGAAACGCCTATACATTGGATTTTCAATATCCTTTCAGCGCGTTACAAGCATTTGCCGTTGCCTTGGCTAATGTTACACAACGACTCAAGTAATCGTTAGTCACCGGTAATTCATTTGGTAATTCAAGTATGAGAGTCACTTCTTGATTTCTTGCTTCGTAATTGATTAGTAAGATTATTTTTCAGGTTCGCGTGTGACATTGTAAAAGCGAATTCTAAGAATATCGCTTGGAACGTATGCTGTAATTGCATAAATTATTCGTCCAAATAAAACCAAAAGAAGAAAGAGAAGAAAAATGGCGCGAGTGTTAGGAAGGCTAAAAAAAACTGTAACAATATGCTACACATAGTAAAGAAGAGAATACAAAAGACACTTTTAAATATAGCTTTTGAACACGTTATAGAGCCACATGTCTTTCTATTATTAAGACTACTAGTGACGAACTGGAATAAATCATTAAGTAAACGAACAAGCGTTCAATCGCGATACAGAGATCTTTTTATGGAAATCTCAAAGTTGAGGGAAGCTCATAGCCTTGCAGCGCCTTGTAACGCGACAGAAAAGATATAAAGAGAAACTTGAGAAAAAGGAAAAGGATGAAGGAGAAGGAGAAATAAAGGGGGAAGTAGAAGAAGAAGAAGAAGAAGAAGAGAAAGGGAAAGGAGAAGCAGAAGAAGAAGGAGAAGGAGAGAAAGATAGAAACGTAAAACCTGCCGAAGGCCTTACGCGAAAGTCTCTCGAATCAACACCTTCAAATTAAAATAACACGATACGTCAGTTCGCAGAATCTCTTTTTAGCAAATGTACAATTGAGAGTGATTTGAATTTGAGCGGAACACAAAGATTTTGTGACAAGGAACCGTGGTAAAAAGGATAAGATTTTGTTGAAATGCTTCTTCGTCGTACCGTCCAAAATATTTCGTTTCTCCCAACTTCGAGCGCTGATTTTTGTATAGTTTATGCGACACGTTGGAGTCTAGTGATGCTGTTGAAAGTTCGTCTCGTTCATTTTTGCGGTCCGCCGAGTATATTCGAATTTTATATACATATATATAGACGGGCTCGCATAACCATGCGAGTGTTTCATGTTGTTCGATTAAATGTTTCTTAAGGCGTATTGTAAAATGAAAAAAGAAAAAAAAATAAATAAATAACGCTAAATGATATAACGTCCGACCTGTGCTCGTTCTCGCCGAAGCACGGAAGACGAAAAGGGCAAATTGAAGAAGAAAGAAAAGACCAATTAAAAGAATGTAACTAGACAGTGCAAGAGGGAGAGTATTCCGCCAGTATGCCAGTGTGTATACGCAACAAACTAACTGTCGTCTGTACTTAATCCATTATCGTTGTATTTCATTCGCCTAATTATAAGTAATGTGAACAAGACAGAAGGATGAAATGAAGAAGGAAAGAAAAAGAGAAATATCGATTTCAGGCCTACACGAGAAACGCTTAAGGGATAGTTATTTTTTCGTCGAATCGAAATTTCGAGAGTGGGGCGCCTGAAACGATAGCAAACGAGAATGCGAGCTGTGCAATAACATAATTGTAATTTTTGTTGCCATATTCTTATATGTGATTCATGCGCGCGTCTAAAACGGCGTTTGCTGACGTAAATATACGTAAGACAAATGAAGGTGTAGAACAACTTGGTTTCTTACAAAACGGTGTGTGTTATACTGGTTGTAACCCTATTTTTTGCAGACATGTATGTACATACAAGCAATTTTAATAAGGCAGGTTTTTTTTCGACGATGTTTACAATTAATTATAGTCAGGCCGCCCCGTATTGACGAGTTAGCGATAAATATACAAATATTTATGCCACGTATTGACAGTAATCGTCGGTATACATATAGAACCGCTAAATCGTACGGTTGATTTGATTTCTAGACAACGCTGTATGTTGAATTATATTGTCGTCACCAGTAGTAGATAGCACCTTATAAAGTACGTGATGTATCATCAACAACAAGTTGGTTTTTCGTTGATACACTGTTGCATTTGCACCGTGAAATACAAGACGCTAATCCATGGAATAAACAACGGCATGCGTTAGGCTGCGTACATACAGAGAGCGGTAAGCGGTAAGTGTCAACATTTGTATCGGCTTTGCCTTTATCGTCACATGTCACTAGTTTTATCGCTGTATCGCCTACCGCATATTTCTCTCTCTGTACGTCCACGAGCTTAGCGCGTGTGAAAAAATTTTTTTATTTCGAGTTTATAGAGGAGTAATGAACATCTGAAAACGAGAAAAATGCAGAACACACACGTTCAAAACAATGGTATCGATCGATTGAATTATACAATCGTTTCTTGATGTTCTTTCGAGTGTTTCCTTAAAATTCTTCATGAGTTCGTTTTTGTATGTTTAAAAATATTATTTCGTAGGTATACGGTTACGTACTTATTGGTTAATATGTACTCCCCATATGATAGATTTTACTATAGCTGTCGACCATGCGTCATCGCAACAATTATAAGTCAGTTTGTACTTTTCGGTATGGTCGCACGATGTACGAGTTTTCATCAGTGAAGGGATTAGAAAGAAAACACGAAACCGTACAGAGGAAAGAGAAAAAGAATATTGCGTCACGTTACGGTGAAAGCTTCGCGATAATTAACTTTTCATACCTGCACGAACTTTTGATATCAAAGAAAGAATCGCATCAATGTGACCTATTTACCTTTCACATACGTTACACTTTTATTACACCCGCCGAGCAAGACGGACTTGAGTCACGCTACATACAAACAACATCTATATCAATGACTAGTCATTTCCGCCACGCACTAGTTTCTCCTTGAAGATCTATTAACGTTTAACACCTGTGTCATCATTGATGAGACAATATTCACGCATAAATGAAAATCCATGCGTTCAACAGAAAAGAATAACAAATTGTCATATAATATTTTTTGGATTATCACTGAATCTTCATCGACATACCTTTCTGACGATGAATAGTGCCTACGTATACATTAATCAAACGGAACGACCTACGAAATACGAAAGTTGAGTACCGAACTAAAACAGAAACATCACACAGCGGATCGTTCTTGATATTCTATCGTTGTACAGCAATTGTGTATTTTAACGTACTATAGATTCACATAATCTGTCTAAGGCGTTTGTATCTATAGGTAATATATGTAGTTACACGCGCCACAATCGTGACTGAGTTCGAAAATGTTCGGCCTAGCTCAACAAATCATATTTGCTATATGTTACATGTTCGTTAACTGATGGTGATATCTCCTCTGTCTTTTGTTGATATATTCCGGTTTCTCTATGAGCATAATGTTGAGATTATGCCTGAAATTATGCACATACAAATAGAGATAAAAATGCTGTGCTACGTGTAAAACTTTGCAATTGAATAATTATTATATTGCACTGATTAACGACACGTCATAGTGAAAATCGTATCAATATTAGTTCTTTTGTCCCTTCTATAATAATATTGTTAATTTGTGCTCTTATTGTTAGCGCTGAACGATCATTTTGCATCTGTGCAATGCAATTTTGTTACCGAATTCATTGATTATCAAATATTTGTAAATAAAGAATGAAATTCTACACAAGATTGTTATCCTTTATTTTTATATAAATTTCGACTGAACTATGCTTTTGTTTAAATAAATGTAGCACACTCGAACCATGGTCGACATACAGGCACCGACAAAGAGTTAATTGAGATAACAGGATTAGTTGATGATAAACCGTGTATAGAATAAACGGTATTAGGAAATATGAGACAGGGTACATCATGTAAGGCTTTGATCGGGCCGAGAGCGGCGAGCGGCAAGAGCGGTCACACAAGTGAATGACAACGCAGCAGAAAATAAATCAATCACTCGTAGAACCTCAAATAACGCGTCAACTCTCAGTTACTTTGTGGCTTATTTTATATAAATCTATAAGTTTAATATATTTTCTGCTGCTTTGTCGTCACTTGTTTGGTCGTTCTTAGCGCGCGCCGCTCTTCTATATGAGCAAAGTGTAAAATGCCAGATCCATTTCTATCGCTTTCGACAACTGACTTTAATATTACATATGTAATTCTCATATCTGCCGTAGCAAATCGCAGAGGGCGTGAGGAACAATAATCTTTTTCGATGTCGGTATTTCAGAATGTGAAACACGAAAGTCTCATATTTATCATAGTGTCAGGTAAGTCTATCCTGTATTTAGTCAATGGTAGCACAGACCACCGTCTCGTCTGTAATCTGTAACAGAAGCAAGGGTGGGGGCTACTATCTATTAATGTTCTGATACACTGAATTATCGAAGTATTATAAGTTATCTCACAATCCCTCGTAAACTGTTCGGGATGTGCACTTACGTTTCGCTTTAATATATTTATAATATAATTAAAAATTGAGGTATGTATTAAAAATTCCCAGTGTTCTTTTTAAATATGCCGAATTTCACTCATCAATTTTCTGAAACGGGGCGTTGCATGGGAAAAATCGCATAAATAAATCGTTAACGAAAGAAAGGTGAATACATAGTAAGTGATAAAGACAGTATCAGGGAATGAAATGTGTCGAGAAAGAGGAAGAATAAGAGCTAAAGATCAAGTGTATAAATGTGTGTGTATGCCGTATATACATATGTATATACATACATATGAAATAAAGAAAGAGTGCTGGCACTTGTTTTGCATTGAAGATTATTTAATTACAATATCTACGTTAACATGTATCGAATCTACTGATCAAATTTTTATGATAATTTGGAAGAAAAACATGTAGAAACGATGAAAGACATCCAATACATATAGATAATATTATCTTTCTTTTAGATGAACGTATATTTTCTTGGTGTTAATAATATGAAACAACTGATTAATAATTATTTTGAAGCCAAAGAACCATGGCAAATAGTGACTATAACCAGTACAACCATCCTTGCCACAGTTTGGTTATGGAATTTTGTCTTTCAAGATGAGAGTATGATTATTTGTAATGTATACTAACATTTAAAAATTTGCAATGAATAGCAAATTTTGTTTTCTAGGTCTGGTAGAAAGAGCAAAGAAGCAACTGTTTAGTTTAAGGAATTTTATACCTGCTATTAGAAATAAAATTGATCAAGAATTAGATAAGATTAATCAAACGTTCGAACAAGAAACGTTACAGAGAATAAAAGATATTCCTTTCATTGTGAAACTTCCAGAGAAAAGTTTAGAACCGAAAGAAATATTAGAAAGAATAAAAAAATGTGTTCAGTTAGGTAACAAGCAATTGAAAAAAACTTATTATAGTATACCAATATATATAATTGTTATTTAGGTGATTATGATTGGAGAAATGGTAAAGTGTCTGGAGCTATATATAGAGTTGATATTAATCTTTTACAATTAATGGGAGATATTTATAGCATTGCATCGTATACAAATCCATTACATCCTGATATTTTTCCTGGTATATGTAAGATGGAAGCAGAAGTGGTGAGAATAGTTTGTAATTTGTTCCATGGAGATGAAGAGTCTTGTGGCACTGTAAGTTGTTTTCATTTTAAAATGCTGACCGATCGAACTAACTTAAGATGTAATAAAATGTTTTCAGATGACCAGCGGTGGTACAGAATCAATCTTATTGGCATGTAAAACATATAGGGATTATGCAAGGAATGTAAAAGGTATAAAAAATCCAGAAATAGTAATGCCTGTAACAGCACATTCCGCTTTTGATAAAGCTGCTCAGTACTTAAAACTTAAAGTACGTTCTGTCCCTGTCAACCAACATAGCTATACTGCTTGTATCAAATCTATGGAAAAAGCTATTACAAGGAATACAATAATGGTATATAGGAAATAACTTTCAAATTAGATTCAAATTGATGCATTAGAATTAATGTAATATTTATAATAGTTAATAGGGTCAGCACCAAACTTTCCGTATGGAACAATGGATAACATTAAAGCAATTTCTGATCTAGGAATAAAATACAATATTCCGGTTCATGTCGATGCTTGTCTCGGTGGATTTTTAATTTGTTTCATGCCAAATGCAGGTTTTAATGTACCACCTTGTGATTTCAGACTTTCTGGAGTTACAAGTATATCGGTTGATACGCATAAAGTACATAAATAATATTACAATTATACATACAATGTTGATTAATTTTATTTAATAATACAGGTGTTTTATATTATTTTGTTTCTTTCAGTATGCATATGCTCCGAAAGGTTCTTCGCTTATTCTTTATAGAAATAAAAAGTTAAGACATTATCAATATACTATAACAACCGATTGGCCTGGTGGTATATATGGTTCACCAACTGTAAGTGGTTCAAGAGCTGGTGGAATTATAGCAACATGTTGGGCTACATTATTGTATTTTGGTTATAATGAATATTTAGAATCGACAAGGAAAATTATAGAAACTACTAAATATATTGAACAACGGTACGTATTTGAATTTCTTGCCAAATCTGTTAAACTGTATAATCGAATGTTTGGAATTGATCGCAGATTGAGAAAGTTGGATGGAATATTTATTTTTGGTACCCCGGCTACCTCGGTTATAGCATTAGGGTCAAATGATTTTCACATTTATAAACTTTCGGAAGCTCTAAATGTAAGAGGATGGAACTTGAATACACTTCAGTTCCCGTGTGGCATACATCTTTGTGTTACATATGTCCATACACAATTAGGTGTAGCAGATCAATTTTTAAATGATGTTGAAACTGAATTAAGTATAATCTTAAAAAATCCAGAAGCTCCTGTTGATGGGAAGGTAAATATAACTATTAAGTAATTTTTATATAAATATACCATATACAATATCCTTTTTCAGTTTGCAATTTATGGAATGAGTCAGAGCATACCAGACAGAAGTATTGTTGGCGATTTCGCAAAATGTTTCTTAGATTCCATATACTTTACGCCAGGAAATAAAACAATGGTTAATAATGGATCAAGTATCTAAATTGATTGCACTATTAGCTTACTTTTTATAAACTCAAATGTAAGAGTAAAGAAGAAATGAAAAAAAAAAAATAACATTAATTTTCTGAAATCTCTTATACAATTTTAATTAAAAAATCTAATCGACCCATATATATTTTTTAAAAGATTGAATTTAAAAAACAAAATAGAATTCAAGACCATATAGAGTTATGAACATATATTGGAGAGATTTAATACGTATAAATGGAATATTTTGTACAATGCAGTGGCATTTTGAATTATTTAAACATATACTTTTAAAGTACAAAACTTTATTCTAATCAATTTTTTTTAAATAGACGATATCTTGTTTAACAGCAGTATTTTTACGCATTTCATGAAATATACAATACATGTACACATATTCCGTTATAGACTTTTAATACATCCATGTGTACAATTCTTTTGGTACTTTTTATAGAATATTATGTAAAGATATCTATCTATATATTTTATACATTTTTATTATGTTCATTCTAATATTACATAACTACATCAAATTTAGATAACAAAAACGTATTGAATGTTAATTCTATTACTAGTAGTAATAACGTATAATTTGGTGCCATATATTTTTATATGCTTGGCAGTGGAATTATTGAGAATAAAGAATTGAAATAATATACTAATCTCATCAGCCTTCCATAAAACAGTAATTTCCTTAATTACAGTAGACTCCCGTATAACGTAAGTTTTTACAACGCGAATTCCTATAACGTGCCAGTGTCGCGAATTCCTATAACGTATCACTAACGTATCAGTGTCATGTATTCATGATTCGAGATAGCTTACACTTAAAATACGTATGTATACATAATACAGAAGTATTTTGTAAATTACGTTTATAAAGGAAGTTAATTTAAGGACATGATGGATGAAATTAAAAAAGAAAAAAATGTTAAAACAGAAATGCATTTCTATTAAAGAAAAAGTTGCAATGTTAGATCAGCTGAATTGCAGAGAAAAAGTAAAAGATACGATTTTTACGTACATTAATAGTATATTATTTTTAATCAACTTTGTATATGTGCCATTTATTTTTAAAATACTATCCTATTTGATGAAACACAGAAAACAGAAGTTGGCATAGCAATAATCAGTTCAAACGTGTTACTTTAGATTATGCGTGTTATACGAGAAAAATTCACGTACAACGCGAATTCATGCTGCGCGTAACGTATTAACCGCGTTGTACGACAGTCCACTGTACAGTGGCTGACGAAAGTATTCGAACGCTTACATATGTAAACTTGAATGGCCGAAATAATGTACATTAACGTAATTATGCAGGAACATAATAATAGAAATATAACGAAATGGATCATATCTAATTCAATAAAATAATATAAAACAGAAATTGTTGTTCGTCTATTATCACCTTATGAAACGAAAGAAACTTTTCGGACAACCTAATGATATCGAGATAAACGGGCAATTAGCACCTTGATTATCAGCTCTAATAATAATAAACAGTATAATTGACGCGAAAATTTTCAGCCTGAATGTTGTTATTGTTTGTGAATTGCAAAAGAAAGTATGTATATGTCGATGTAGTATGTAGTGTATGGAGTAAGTATAAGTATGTACCTGTAAGAGCTATTTCCATACAAAATCCCATAAGATTTAAAAGTGATTAATTTCTGAATATTCAAGTACATTGTTCTTTATTTTGAAATAAATGACGAAACAAGTCTTTGGTGAACTATGTTTAAATCGATTGCCGTAATAATACTAAAATGCAGAAATTAAGTAAGTTAACTTTAAAAGAATGCGTAATCTCTAAAGCAGCAGTATTGATAGCTTTACTTGCTCAGCTCTTTCTAAGAGATGCTAAGAGATTTGTTTATAAGATGTAAATGTATTGTTAAAGAGATGTACTTATATATTTTCTTTTTTGTTACGTTTCGATTCGTATTGTATTTAAATGATTAAAATAAAACATGCCCGCTGATAGATATGTTTGAAGGTTCCTTGAGTTAGGGAGTAAAACTCGGTTAAAATAGTTGATTTTTCTCCCCGCAATATAATATAATATATAATATAATATAATATAATATAATATAATATAATATAATATAATATAATATAATATAATATAATATAATATAATATAATATAATATAATATAATTTTAATAACTATATAATAAGTACAATACTGTAGCTTAAATTACAAGTATTCATCAAGAACAAAATGAAAATTTGAAGTGTGGCTAACGTAGCGTATGCACAAGTAATTGAAAATTACATACATATTGCCATGCGACCGATATCGGTCGATCAAAAGCTCGATAATTCCTGATTGGAACTTCCTCGCTGCCAATTCGGTTATGGTTATAATCGAGCTATCCGGCTCGAAGACGTCAGATTCGTATGTTGATTCAACATTACCACCCAACCAGCTCTCCTGTCACGTACGACCTTTCGATTAAGTTAATTATTTTGAAACAGGAGGCCACTGCTATGAACGTGTATTATCAATGATATAGCTCGCATGAATAATAAATAGGAATGTAACATGCCTAGCAGTAAGTAGTAAACGAAAAAAATGTAGTTAAAGCAAAAAAATTTGATACTATTAGCAATTAAAGTAGTTGGGATAATTAAAAGGATTAGAATCTAGGGGTATACGTATACATAGCTATATATGTTAAATCTCAGACATAGAATGAGAGATACATGCGGCTGTTATAATTTCTACCAGATAATAGATCGATAAATACTGTATATACGTTTTACTACATAATACAGTCATCAGAAAACCTTTTTATACTCGAGATCGTTCGAGAGATCCATTATCTTTACGCGTCTACTATTTTATCTGTTATCTCTCTGCGTTCTTAAAACCTAGACACGTTTATAACCATTTCGCATGTTCTGTTTGCGTTAGTACGTAATTATATAATTACGCGTAAATTTATTTCGTAAGAGCATTTTGAAAATTGAAGCAAATTTTAGATTTTTGATATTTTCTTTCAATTCATACAACTATTTGAAATGACAACCGATTGAAATGTTTGTCCGGCTTTCGAGAAAGCGAAGAATATCGCGAATAGCGAATGAAACGAAATTTTGAGAAATTATTTAGTATTACAGGAAAGGAGCCATAAAGGGAAAAGACATTTTCATTTTGAAGGAATGGCGATGCGCGTGATTTTTAGCTGAAAGTTGCAAGAAGCATGACAGCAAGAGAGAAAACTTTGCTTCTGTTGGCGATTGTTACTCGATCCGTGCGAATGGAAATAACGCGAGCAATCAAACAACCACGGTGAAACGAATGCCGTGGTCGAATTGTTTCATAGAAAAATTATTTTTCACGTTCGTGAAGCCAAAAAACCGTTATTGAAATGGCATTGCGTCGTTTTGTCTTTTGGTGCGTTCACCTTTGTTTTTGCTTTGATAAAAATCCCTTGAAGCTTTTACGTGCGATTATTGAAGGAAATATCATTAATTTTGGTCGTGTGACGAAAAGATAGGAAAGATTTTCAAGTATGGTATAGATCCAGGTCGCAAAGGTTTCTAATTAATTTATAAATCCTCTTGGAATGAAATCACTTAATAACCAGCATAACCGTTTCGGTCGACATTTCATTGGTTTAAAGGCTTTGCAAATATCAAAATACAATTAGAAGTTTCGATTTATTGTATCGTGCTTGTCTTCGTAAACACATATTCGACAACAAAACGATGATTATGTACGTGTAACCGGTATATAATACCGTAGAGACGTTTAATTTTAAAACACTACTGACTGGTTTTATTAATTGGGGAGTCAGATTAAAGGAGATTCACTTTTCTCTTTTTAATTGCGTATCTCATTGATTTATTCTAAATGTCGAACAGACAAAGGAAACTATGATCGATATATCATTTTGAAAGAGAACAATTATCTAGGAACAATCTCGAGACACAAGTAGGTCTCTTATCTTTCGATAAGTGGGTCTCGTAGAAAAACGAAGATACAAGTATAGTAACAAAGATGAAGAGAAGAATGGTATAAAGTATAAAAGGAGGAAAAGTCGATGTTCGAAGTAGAGAGAAGTTGGCAATAGAGCTCCAGTGGCTGGTCACGGATAGGCTAGAGGAGGTTAGCGTTTCGAGTACGCGCTCTGCGTCCAAGCGTCGCGTCGCGTCGCGTCACGACGCGCGAGTATTGCGAGACGTCGTCGATCAGTATCGTGGAAGCGCGCGTCCCGTACCGCTCGGGCAACCCTTAAATCGCGTGCAACATTTCACGAAGAACGACGTTTCGTCATTGACGTGTGAAATTATTCGCGAACGAATCGAGTTTACGCCGAGATCTTGACATACCGGTGAGTCTTTTGTCGCAAAATTTTTCTTCCCACTGATAAAAACACAAGAAAAAAAGAATAAAGAGGAAAGAGCGTAGGAAACGAACGAATAATGTTTAAGAAAAAGTGCTCAAGAAAAATGGAAGGAATTAAGTATAGGATAAGTAGGTAGTATACGGCGAAAAAAGTGTTATGAAAATGTAGACCGTGAGAAACAGCTTCGGCTTTAGCACGTCCATTAACAGTGACATCGAGCAGACTTACAATTGGTTTTCCAAGTTACAATATGCTAGGTTATAGGGAGTATCGGACTGGTCTTGCTTCGTGAAACCAATATCGCTGATAAACATATCGCGTCGAATCTATAACAACGTATATTCTTTACTTTTTCGCGAGCAATTGAAACTTGTTACCTGCGATCTATGTGTACAGGTGAAATTTTTATTGTAAAATACGTGACAAGTTAATCATTTCGAAGAAGTAACACTGTTCTCGTTGTTTCTCTTTCTATCGTATCGTATACGATAAAATGATAAATTGTCGACGCATTAACGGTTACCGTGAAACGAGATCTGAGATTTACCATTGTAAAAATAAACGAATACAACTTGAAATAGATGAAACGGATGAATTGCTGCCGGAGCAAAGCGCTTGTGAAATTGAAACGCGACGTTGTGTCGCCTCGCGACTACAAACTGTCCAACTATTCTTCGAGTCATGGAATCGGCGAAATGCGTGCGTGTATGCGTGCACACTATACGTACATACGTAAAAATATAAAACTCAATTGTTCAAAGAAATTGAGAGAAAGTTGTCGCGAGTTGTAAAATGAAGAACTTGGACGTGTTCCGTTCTTTAATATACCTTGGTCCAAGTTCTTGGAAGACTTGTTAACTCGTTGTTACACAGGTATCTCTAGCGTTTCTCGTCGTTACGTTATCGAATATCCGTATCGAGATCGAGGAAAGCTTGGAAGCGTCGAAACTTTGATTTAAAGCGTTCGCAAGTAGCGAAAAGAGAGTGCTGCAGTCGAGGAAATTTCAAAGAGTGCAATCTGCGGCGTGGTAAGGGTGAAGTAGTTTGGTGAAACGTAAATGAAGATATTCACCCATCGCGTCGGCGAATCGACGATCACGAACGATCTATAAACTCATCTGGTACACGGTTCCGCGTAATTGGGTCGAATGAAATTTTCGTCGAACCCCAATGGTTTGCAAATGGTTCGCAAATTAATGGTGTAAAATGCATTTTAAGCGGAGTATACGATCCTACATACTGCATCGTTAATATCTAGCGGATGTTGAAAACTGTGCATCGTCTACCGTGGTAAATATTATGCCTGGCTACATTTCCAATCGTAGAAACGTTGTAGCGAAACTCCAACCAACTAAAATTTACTTCTATGTTCCGATCGTTTGCCTTCTGTCCAGCGAAGAATCAACGGACAACCAGCGACTACTTTATGATCTGAAACACTTTGTTTCGGAGCTTTCTGCCGTACCGCCATTGTTATACCAGATAGGTACATACTTATCTTATCACAAATTATGTGCGCGGCTCGTCCGTTGTTTAATTGTCTTTCCAACGATGTCTGTTCGTAGTATGTGCTCGACGTACATACATATTCCGTAATCTTTTACCGATCCATGAAAATAAACGCGGACGACGCGGCAGGTTTGAAAGATTTTGCACGAACGTGCTCGTACGGATTCGTATCTGTGGTGGAAAATGACGCATCGGAGGAAACCCGGGTACGCGTCGATCCTGTAATGAAAACTGACAGTGTGCGACGAGGCGGGAGTTTCGACGGTTCCACCGGCGATTTCATAATTACGACAATTTATGAACAACCACCAGCGGATCGCGATCTGTTCAAACTATATTTAATAACATTCAATGTCACGTGGGTGTAATTAAATTTTCCGAAATACACGACCAGCTGATTCGCGTTCAAATAAAATGTAATGATTTTGAAAACTTGAAATTTTTACGATGTTTGTGTTGCCCTAGTAGCCAATCTGAAAGATTTGTTGCACACTAAACCGAGAAACTCGTAGGAAAAGTGATACAAGTGATGCTAAACGATATTTAATTCGAGGAAACCGTAACTTAAAATAGTTTAATCTTAAAATGGTTTAATAGAGAAATTTGCATGTTTCTAAACGTTAAAACACATAGACTTTTGTACCCGTAAAAGTGAAAAAATATACGATAAAGTCGTATTTAGATTTAGATACGTATGTCACATATATACACATGTTTCGTATGTGTCTCGTTTTTGGGAAAAATGCTCTTGTATGGTTTTTTCACTGATGTAAGGCTTAATTGAAGAAATAGAAAGAAATCAAAGTTGATATTTAGTGTATCGTAGAAAAAAGTCAGCGTGCTTCTGTATTCGTGGCCCAATGAAAACCCCTTTTCGTGTGAAATGGAGCTAAACAGAGGAAGGAAAGTTGATACGCATCGCTGTAATATGTATGTGTATTCCGAATTCGACGGGGTTATCGGTTAAGTTAAGCGCGACGCGACGATTCAAGGGGAAATGATCGTTGGCCAACAAATGTAATTGTTGTTGGCGAGCTTGTAAATACGTCTAATTAATGTTACCGAGGGTCGTCGAGGCTCGATCTTGATGCGTCCGCGAGCGCAAAGGAACGCGATAACATTGCTTATTAAAAAGAAATCATCGCTACGATTAGCCAGTAATTTTATTATGCAAAAGAGGGACCGTGTGTCGATCATCGTATCAAATATCGATCGTCGATCGATTGTCACGATACTCGCGTTCTGTACTTGGCGTCAATCGAGCCTAATAACGTACTCGCTACTGCTCGAAAGTTATTTTATCGAATATCACCTATGGCAACGATGTCCTTTCCTGAAATAACGAATGCAATGGGAAAGTGATAAACGAGTGGTGATAAAACGCAAACAATAACGGTAGCTTTGTTTGCGTAAGAAAGCAAGAATCTATCAACTGTGGTAGAAGACAAAAATCAGGCTAGATTTGTTCGGAAAAGACGGTGTCTCTTTCTTTTTGACGAATAAGATTCTTACAACGATGTGGCATTGAATAAATTACACGTGGACGATGCTCGATTGAAATTTTCTATCGTTCCTCGACAAGCATTTTACTTAGATACTTTACGTTAATATATTTTTCGACGTCGATTTATATCATTCTAAAGTTAATGGGTTCAGACCTGAAGATTGTACGAAACACAATAATATTTCGCTCTACTTTCTCGATCGTCTAAGGTTCGTTGTCAGCTTGTAATATCCTTTTGTATGACAGTTAATCGTTTCTAAATGACAACAGAATTTACTTTATAGATACCGATTAATAACCACGTTAACTCTATGAATACAGCTGCGATATGCTGTGATGTGAATAGTTACTAGCTAATTCTAATTCTGTACAGGACATCCTCAGCTTTTTACGGTTATTTTATGCATTTCGATGGAAATTCGTTCACCGATATGCTATTCGTCGACGTGGGTCGTCTTTTTCATAAAAAATCATATTACTAAACTTGCTACATCAATGTAAAATAAATATAAAGATATAAATTTACGTTGCATTCAAACATAAGGCGAGCTATTAGATTTAATTCTTCGCCTTTTTTCTAACTGTTCGAATGCTAAGCTTATTACATACTAGTTTCGATTCGAATTTCGTTGCAATTCGTTCAACTGTTTTATATAGATCACAGTTTTAATTATAACACATATTAATTTTAAATATGGATGAACTTTGGAAATGTAATAAAGAATTCCATGTGGGAGAATCGTTGTTTCACGAGATCTCTTCTCGTTTCCCGCATCGTCGACGATTGTGCCAATATTTGCTGTAAATTATAATCTCTATACATATTACTTTGGCAGTATTACAATCGCATGATGTTTAACACGCGGTATCTACTTATGAGTTTAATATACATATGTATGTGTGAAAAGTACATCTTACGAAACATTAATCATATTCACATCCTACTACATTAATATTATAAAACAGCGCGAGTAACAAACTGCTGCTGTGCTGGAATATACATATGCAAAATGCATTCTCATTTGAGATATTATCAAGCTCAGAATTCTAACTACGGTAATGTAATGTATACAATCATTTATACAATCTGTTATCGGAAATTCACGCTATGATTTTATCGAATTTTGTTCTTGTTACGATTTGCTACGATATTTTGAAATTCTTTCGATAATTTACATACTTCATTCTTACACATTTTTCTTACATATTACTTATTTCGTATAGAACGTCGCTGTAATTTTTAATAACATTTCAGCAGTTGGACATTCTAGCGCTATATCGCTGTCAGTTGGAACCGTAGAAAAGTTTTCCATTCATTTTTAATCGGTTAATTCGTTGGTTCTTCGTTGAATCGCCATCACCATCGCCGATGGTTGATAGTGTTAGTTAAGATGGTGTTATGCCGTAAAAGGAACAACAAGAATGAAAGGTATCTCTCCGATAGAAACAAGTAACCAGCCAAGAGGAAAGTAAAGAATAAACGAATAAACAATTGAACCGCTACGTTTTCTGTTACTGCTTAACAAAACACGGCAACGAAAGAGGAAGAAAAACGAGAGATTATAGTTTGAAATTCTATTCATTTTTTATCGCATTTTTATTACCATGAAACTCATAAACACATATGGTTTATAAACGTAGACTATGTCTATTGCGTAAGAAAGATCGTGCAATCTATGAACCTACTGAAATTTTATGATATATCTACAGGTATACATATATATTTGATAATTTCCATTGTCATATATATATATATATACACGTGACACTAAGTTGTGATTTTACAGCGATGACACTGAATGTTACAACAGTGTATTCAATTGCAGCCCTTCTCCCTCATAAAGAGAAAAATCATGACTTTCTGCCACGTGGAAACGTACCGTAACAGTAAGTAGCAAGTAGTAAGTAGTAAGTAGTGAGTAAGCAAAACATTTAAATATTGACAAATAAATTAGAATTGACAAATAAATTAAATTGACTAAATTCTAACGAAGATTCATATTGATCGTCGTAATATGTTACATGTACATTGGTGATAGCGCCGAGACAGATATTCTTGTCAAGAAGTCGATGAAATCATATGGTTTGACAGTTTCGGAATCCTGTTGAGAGCGTCGATCACTGCCATTGCAAAGGACAATGCGATCGAGAATCACGAGTCTAGGGACATTTCTGATCAAATCCAGTTCAAATCTACTGTAGTTCACTGATTATTGTTCACGAGTTTCAATCGAGGAACGCTGATAAACCGAGCATTCTGTCAAGTGCACTATCCACTGTACGTGATATCGGAAAGAGACCACTGCCTGCTGTCTCGTCAGCGGAAAAGATGAGAGGACAAAAAGAGTCGACAGATTAAATAACAGATACATTTCTTCATTTTGAAGAAATTATTGTCGTTTCGTTCCTATATCGCTTCTAATCGACCGCCCAAACAGAGTTTACTGTTATTGTTAGAATAGGCACGTGAAATGTGGCCGACTTGGAAAGATGAGAAATAGTACCAGATTTATGGACGGAGTATAAGTGTAATGCATTCGAGATACGCCTGAAATGTGAATAATAGCATTGGAAAAGATACTTTGATCGAAATCTATCTATCAGAGAGATAAAAAGTGTAGTGCAATGAGAAGGTTCTGGTATGTGAAAGAGTATTTATCCAGGAAAAAGTATTGTGCCGTTTGTCGTTCGACGTTGGTGAAATTCTCGCAATACTGAGATTAGTACGTTATTATGGTTGTTATTGTAAACGGCTGATCTTTTAGAATTATACTTTGGATCTCTATACCTTGGGGTACTATGCATTACCTACAACAAAAGAATTTAATACTCTAAAAATAGTCCTTAACGTTTTTTTATGCGTGATATAATATTGTTTGCATAGATGTACATTTTGACACGTCTTGTCCCCATTTCTTATTAAATTATCGTCCTGTTCAATTATTATATCGATTTATGTGTTAATTAAAACGTTTAATTGGCCGCCACTGATCAGGACAATGGGGCAAACAGCGTGTTACAATTATCAATTTCCTACATAATTATTGTGGTTTACCAGAATCATCGATTAAGTTTGCATCCTGTGTCGTAAGTGAATGTGTATCGTTTTTAAATATTCACTAGGATCTAATATCTAAGATTTCATAAGTTGTACAAAAATCAGGGTATTTTAACGGTATTTAACTTAACGGTATTTAACTTAACACAGATCATGCTTAAATATAATTGCGTGACTACAGTTTTATTTGTAATTGTAATTTGTTTTGTCACGTCTTACATTTTCTGTACTCGTAATCGATAATCGCTTTCTTTACCACTCGTCTCTTTTAACCCTCTTGCCGTTAATACCTAACCCAGAGCCGCTATTGTACATCAGTGACTCTGTGGTTCTCCCGAAAAATACCTTTGTTTGATATTTTTTCATTTCTAATAAGATTTTAACAAATTTAACGACACTTTATTTCTATAAAATAAGTTTTTCTTTTGGACTAACTAACAGAGATATGTTGTATATTTTACTTTAGTAATGAAATTTTCATTATTTTTAAGAAAAATATGTTAGTTGATAGATAAGTGACTTGAAAAATGCACATTTCCCAAAATATTTTTGGTCAGTGCATAGAAAATTTGGAAGGAGCTAAGAGGTTGAACGATCGAGACGTTCAACTTTCAAGGTGTTCTTCAGATTTTACGGATGGAAAGCTAGAAAATTCAATCTCGTAGCATGTTACTTAAAAAGCGACGCGTAATCGCTACGCGGTTAAACATGTAAATGTGATTGAAATATTTGAAGGAAAATAATACGAATGTTAATCTCGCGACTGGTTTGGTCACGAGTGACCACGATAGATATAGTGGATTAGATACGTTAGATTCGTAGTGAAAGATCACTGATAGCCTTTAGCACGTGAAATAGGTACATATAACTAAGAAACATTTAATTCTACTGGTTAATAATGCTATTTAACAGCGGTTTCTATTTGGCGCAACAGCTATCGAGAATCGCGATATGTGAAATTTATAGCCAAGATCGGATTCGTAAACCGTGACGGGGAAGTTGTTACTTATAGTATACGCGTATCGTTTCTTGCGGTCGTGGATTGAATCGGCGAATTAATTGAAGTGAATTGCCGAAAGGCTATAGGATGTATAAGTATTCTAGCCGGAGGCCCGTCAGGATGCCTGGAAGCACGGAAGTTTGACGAAGGTTGGTCGTCGGATGGTAACAAATCTTATTATCTTAGTGAATCCGGGCTAATACATCGGGTACTTTGTGTCGCGAATTCAGCTCGAGAAGCCCGGAATATTTCTCTACGAGGGAGAAAGGAACACGATTATTTATGAGAGTTTTAACTGCCCTGCAAATCTCAATTCGCACTTAGTATGATGAACAATCAGTTGATATTTGTTTATTCGTTAAAATGTTTTAAAAGAACAATTGATATATGTTGAACAGTTGATGTCAATATTAATTGCTAATACTGGTGATATTTATGATGCCGTGTTTCCGTTCCCTACTACTCTAATAGTAGAAATACACGATGTAACTAGTAGAATTCGGAATTTACTAAATGAATATAATATCATTCGCTTTTAAAACTTTCGAATTATGATATTTTCTGCTAATACATGACAAGTATTTTCTATATGTATACGTGTAGTGTATGCTGTCGAGACAGATCGATCGTGAGTATTCTCTGAAAGAGTTTTTCGAGTGACGGATAGTTGTGAAAGGAGAATGAAAATGAGTAAACATGGAAAGATTAAAATAGGCCAGCTAGCACACACGAGCACAAACATAACAGCGTTCGGCTCGATTTGAAAACTAACGTATAACGTGCCATAGTCGCAGTTGCTAGTTTCTGGTCTCATCCGCCAAACTATTTTAAGAGTTTTAAAGTCCTAAATGGTGAATTCCATCATTTCGCAAAGGTTTTGAGATAATATGCACGTTCGTGCGTTTCTAATTTTCCGATATTGCGAAGGATATACGGGTAAATATACCGAAAAGGGTATGTATCGTTGATTTCAATGACTTTCAAATACGTTATAGAGAACAACATTTCGAATAACTTTATATTCATAAAAATGGCTTCTGATTTCTCTTTAGTTGTAAGTATCGTAGCGAGTAGGTGCGAAATTTTGACCGGTCAGGCCAATCGAAATATAACCTTTGTTGTTATACATATTATGTACATACATACGATGTATATCCCTTCACTGTGTCTCGACGCTGCCCATCTAAACTTTGTTTATCAAATCGAGAGACGTTTCCTTTATCTCATACACCCCTCGGGAGTTATAAAACACTGCGCGTAAAGCGCTAAAATAGCGGTAAAACAGAAAATGTGAGGAATCGACTACTCTCTTGATCGTTGCTTAGAAAGTGGACCATTGAACAGCCAAAATGTAACAACTTTGTAATAACAATTTTTTATTCTATATAGATATATTTATATTTATATCATATATATTTTATTTATGTTTTATATATTTATATAGATTCTATATAGGAATAGATTGAAAGCGGTTTATGAAAGAGGCGACGATGACATACGTACTACGAATCGAACCATACACACATTTCCAATAAATGTTATCCGTCTCATAGTGCTATCTATTATTTACGTATCTTGTAAATAATGCTATAAACGCAACAGTTCATCCTGACAAAATATCTTGAAAGAAAAGTGTTCAAACATCATTTCGTTCTTTGCATTACAAAAACATTGTGTAACAGTTAATTAAAACATGCGACACGCATTTGGGAAGACGCGATATGTTAATTACTTTTATCGTTGTCGGAACGTTGTGAAACAGACGACGCGAACAAAGCGACAAAACGATAAAAGCGAATATGAGCTTTAACTAATTAAATTGCATCGGTATCGGATATAATTCTTTTATCTTCTTGCGTAATTTTAAGTCACAAACTACTACTATACACATAACTGTATTAACAGTGATAAGCATAGCGATATATTTCCGTACAAGGAAAATGGAAAACTAATTAAATTAATATGTTTGTTGGTATTTTTAAGTCTTTGCGTATATCCTTGTTTCTGACATACTATGCAGCGTTGACTATTGTTCTCAGTATCTTCGATTTCGTAAACTATATAACACAATTTTTGTTTAAAAATATGAAAGATGTAATTGGGGGAAAACGTAATTAGAAATTTGCTGAGAAGCAGCGGTGTGCTTGGCGCGTTTACGTTTGGACGAAACTGGTGGAAATGTGGCATCACGGATACTAAGTAGAACTCGAGAAATTCAACGTGACCCGATGTAGGTTACGTAACATAGTTACGAACGATCGAGCCCGTAAGGTGGAGAATCCCTGGGATATCCATAACTCAGTTGTCACACACAAATTCCGGGATGGTTTGAAATATCGTAGCGAATCTAGCAGCTAGACGAAATCATGAGAATTTAGCCGCGATAGTCGTACGAATGAGTGGAGAAGACGTCGCGTCGCTCGCAGATTCGGCAAATAATTTACGATTGATCGATCGCTTTCCAACAATCTCTTCTTTGGCTGAATCCTATCTACGATCTTGCTTGCTTGTTCAAACTAATCGGGAGGCGGGGACCGTAATAAGATAAAATACATAATAATTTTCAGGCATTTTAAATCGAAAGGTTTGAAAAACTACTTAAACTGGATTTCGAATCGTGCTTCGTAAAGTGATGTTGTTCATATTTCTCCAAAAGTGTCGCGTTTCAAGTTCAAAAGTTACGATGAACCGATTTACCTATGCAGTTCGGTCGTGCGTTTCCGACGTTTTTCTTGAAGATTTTCGAGAAAAGATATGGAAAATAATAGTGGGAGGAGAGGGAGAAGAAAAAAGGAAGAAAAAGAAAAAGAAAGGAAACGCAGATTCAGTGTTTTATGAGACTAGGTCGAAGGCGTTTGTTAAGATTAAGACTGTCATTCGTGGCTGATATAATTGGATCTTAAGTTTAGGAGAATCAAAAGGGGGGACACAGACCTCTAGAAACGGCGAAGAAGAAGGAAAAAGAAAATGAAAGGACGAAGAAAGGAAAGCGTAACGAAGAGACGAGCGGGAGCCGTATGATGATATCTGTCGTAATCAAGGATCCTTTATTTCGTCTGCACGATCTTTCAACGTTCATTTCCACAAAAGTAATCTCCCTTTCATTTTGTATACATATAAGTCTGTTATCTGGTTGAAAGTTTCGCGTTGAAAGTCCGACCTGGTATGCCGCGATATTTATGTATTACGTGCCTTTGATCTCGAATCCTTCGAGAGTTCAAAAAGATGAAGGAGGAGGTTGCCGAAATCTTTTCTCGGAAAAGAAGAGTGTTTGTCTTTAGCGAAACTGATGTTGAATTCACGTTTGGATGGTTCGGTTGCTTTGAATTTTTAACTCGTAATTGGAATGGTAATCATATTGTTAGATAGATAATATATTTAGAAATTGCCTGGTAATCGAAAGGACAAAAGATAAAAAAAGATGGTATTTTCTAAATTATCAGAAAAGTAAGAACCTTACCCTAGTTAAAGATAGATGTTGGTGGTTCTCGTTTGAAGATATATAGCAAGATTAGCAGGAGGAGCAGGATTTTCCGTTGTATTGACGTGGCTCTTCTGTTTTTGAAAAGAAAAAAACATGTAAATTCAACTGGAAATGAAGCAGGGTTGAAAGGAAAAGATGGGCAGAAAATATGTTTTTCGTTTACCGTTATTCGTTATTTATAGCCTTCCGTTTACAATACCAAATCCCAGTGGTGAAATACGGAAGGGAAAACGTTATGGCTTGCGGTATCTATCTTACGTTCCAAGTATTGATTGGCGGATTTGAACCATTGACATAACTCGAAGGGTGAATTAAATCGCAGCTATAAAAGTAACGAAAAGAATTTCTATAACATATATTTGCCTTAATTGATCTTGATTCTGAATTACAGGATTATCAATTATGTATCTGTTTCGATAATTCTCTGTTTTCGATAGGTTATGCTAAACCTATGGTAATGACGGTAACTTTTAACGTATAAATTTTTATTCTTCCACTATTTACTTTTCCAATGTAGTACATCTCGCGTGTAACTTGACTTTAACGAGCCTAAATAATTTTGTTGTAGAAAATATATACCGTGAAATAATCTATTCGTGGGTGTGTGAGTTATTGACGGTAACTAATTCAATGAAATAGTAATTTTCGTTTTGTGCGAAAAGTAGGTGTTTCTACATACGTATAAAAGTCAAAATTGAAATTGAAATTACGCATACTATAATTGAAATTGAAATTGATGTTATTATCAGTATTCAAGCTGTGACTAAATTTCAAATAAACGCTGGAAAAAACGTGTCTTTTTCTCTTATTCAATTGCCTCAGGCTTCGAATCAAGTTATTCATCGACCTTGTTTCGAACAGAGTAATAATGTACTTTCTTTAGAACGTTTTAACAGTAAGTACCGGTGATCGAGTGATCCAAGATCGAGAGAGGAAACGGTACATTTTTAATGGAGAAGAAGGCTCCCTCCATTTCCGTGTTATATATACACCTAAATGATTTTTATACGGGGCCAAAGTATGCAAACAAATATTACAAACGTCTCGAATATAAATAATATGTGTACATAAGTTTGTCGATAGGAAAAGAGGCAAAAGTTGCATGTTACGACTACGTAGAAGTATGTAAAAGTAGCGCGTAAAACATACATATAAGAAATATTCAAGTATACATACATATTATACATATTATATATATATATGTAGGCTCTGTAAAAGCAACCAGAAAAGCTTAGCATTAAGTCCGAGGATTCATTTGCGAGAAATTTCATTTTGAAAATTATATGTGGAATACGCGTGTACGGCTAGTAGAAAGTGTTGCACGTATCGTGTACCGGCCGATTGGAATTGATTACGCGTTGATCTCAAACAGAGACATTCATGTTGAGTTGAACACACGCTGGGTGTTATACGTTTTTCGAATTATTTGCTAAATAAAGTGTCTAATAAAATGTTATATTGATTATTACATATCAAAGTGTTATTCGTTAAATACACAACGCCCATCGTGTAACAGTGAAAAGAGGTACCTATCTTTTGAATGGTTAGAAATGGGAGAAAATGTCCTAAGGTAAACTGAAACGGTATACAATGGCATGGAAATTCTAGAAATAGATCTGTATGCATTTTTATGCATCGATGCATGTACAAGATGCGCTTCTTTTTTAAAATGAAACTTTCTAAATACTTTGTAGCCGGATCTCCACGCTCCACTAGAAAACGCTTTAGAAAAGTATACAATACAAATACATAAAAAAAAGTAAATATCAATAGTAAAAAAAAAGTACATGAGTACATATTAAAAAATATTTTCGCTTTTATTCTAGCGAAATCGAGATATTAAAAATGTCATCTGTTCGAAAAATATGGAGTAATTATATACACAGATGAACATAGAATAAACAGTAGCTGGGAAACTGCAACAAATATTCTTTCACATTTTATTCGACTTTTTCGTTTCCTATGCATATCGCATAGGAATTATAATCACAACGTGAAATTGCTTGTAAATTTAATTTTGATTAATCTAATAATGAATTCTTGCTAAACTCGACTTTTGTTATCTGATATTTGAAAACGATTAATTTCGTTTTTGTAAAACTATCCGAAGTGTAAAGAGAACAGGAAGATAGAGACTAGGAAGGAATAATTTTTTTATTACGATTTTCCTTAGGCGACAGAAATGGAACATAATTTTAGCTTCCCTAACTCGAATATCTCCGTCGCAAGAAGCAAGAAGATAAAGAGGATAAGTTAAACATTTCCTAAGAAATGAAACAGACAGAGTTTTAATGAGTTACCCAAGCAAACTATGCACGAGAAGAATGTAAGACGATTAGAAGCCCGTTTAAAGTCGTTATATAAATAATTGTAAAAGATCTTTCCGAGCAAAGAGTTTACTTCTTCGCGTTAACAGTTAAGATGAAAACGATGATCCATTTAATAATCTTATCTCTAACTGTGGAATTTAAATTACCATACGATGTTAATAATAAATAACTTTCCAGTCTTCCATACATTTCGATCATTATAAATTACATAAAAAAAGATTTGTAAAAAGTTTTGTTCTCGTATTAGTTTCAGATTGAATTTCACAATAAAACATGATCGAAAAATCGACAATTGGCCGCTAAAGGAAACAAAATACGGTTCGGTAATATTAACTGTGAACATAAGCTTTTGATTGCTTGTAGTAACAAGGGAGGATATCGTAAACAGCGCAGCTGTTGGTTCTCGTGGATTTTCCTATTTTCCGGCAGAAATTAGCCATATTACGGCGGTGCCTACCTAGTAGGCAGCTGCATCGTAAGAGAAAGCAGCTGATGCGAAATATGTATTGGCCAGAAAGTGAAAAACGTTAGCATCCAGAGTGGACCGACTTTTTGGTTCCGTTGCGGTGCGTAAGAAAGTGATTGGACGTAATTGATAAATCGCGTCGACCAAGTTGCCATACAGATGATGCAACGCGGTCTCGGCAGTAATTTCCTGTAATATGAAATGAATTCCATGGAAGATTAAGATTAAACGCTACCGCCTCTTTCTTCTATCCCTAGTTGCTACACAAACTTTACGAGCAGAAAGCCGAAATAAATTTTCGTCCGATTGTAATCTAATGCGAACGAGAATAGGAAATAATTACAGGTCGTGTAACGATCGGTCCGTGATATTTTGCCGTGTAGATATCCATATCGGCTTGTTGGAAAATATCCGAAAAATTTTAATCTCATTTCATAGAATATTTGCAATTATTCGCAAACCAAGATCAAGATTACTCAACATTTGTTTATAGGTTGGTAAAATTATAGAGATACTGTGACAAAGATATGGCAGTAGAGGGAAACGGAAGATCAAGAACGTGATATAGCGTGACAACTAAGTATTTATTAAATGGTAACACGCTAATGCATAGACAATACAGGGATCATTAAAATCTCTAAGCGACATGGATCCGCAGTGCTTTGATCAAGGGATCGATGGATTAACTATAGAACCTTAATGGCATGAAATTGTCAATTAATCGAATCGCGGCTGCAGAAATGATCTTCTCTCCGACATATTGTACGTAATGGAATTACTCGTAACTTACGTTGCGTTACGACACGCACGAAACGTCGTGTATCGGTTTTGAGAATAAATATATCGCGTTTTATTAGCTTTCGATCGACACTGTAAAGCGCCTTTACCGCGTAATGGATTGTTAATTTCGTTAATGCGTGTTTGATCCGTCGATAGTGTCCAATTACTTTTCTGCCGTTGCATTCATTATTGCCCTGAACAACCTGTGTCAATATTATTTCTTGGATCACTCTTGGGGTGCGTTGAATATCAAACAAATTAATTGCTCTTTTCGTTCGCGTCTCTATTAATTTAGTCATTTTATAGGTTCTCCGACAGTAGTTTACAAGTTTATACAAAATACTTGAAATCATTAATACGTACGTATACGCTGACACGGCGATCATCTACGATACACCTGCTCTTATCAAATTTAGTTCTATTTAATAAATTCGATTGATATTCGCATTATTTTCTTCTTATTATTTTTTTTTAACACTGATGTCGCACAACGAAAAAATACCCTTCTTCCCTTCGTAAACCGTTCCCTGATTCGAAACGCTATCAAATTTCAAACTAAAAAGCCTTTCTTTTACCCTGATATCAAATAACAACGGAAATAACCTAGTCTAAAAATATACACATCAAATAGGTGTAGTTAGGTTAAAGCCAATCGTTTGATTTATTCCTGTTTAAGAAAAGGTATTCGATATTTCCATCTATTTAAGGAGACACGCATTTATCGCATCAAGGTGTATCTGAAACTCGTGTTTCCGAACTCGAACTGATAACGTCTTACATTCATAAAATTCTTTGCATTTTAGATAAAGATGTTTGGAGAATACGTATCTTAATCGATAGAAGACTGGGTATAGAGTATCCGAATAAAGTTACAAGCGGTTAATGCTTGACCAAATTTCGTCAATGTTTATTTCTAACAGCAAAACCATATAGCTCGATGCAAAGTTATTTCTTTCCTTTGTGTGCTACTTTCGTATAATTCGAAAGCAAGACTCGAATGTGTAATTTTATCGTAATGAACGTTAAATACGTTGAACGACGATTAGTTCTCTTGGATCTTGGATCGATATCATCGATTCATCGTAGATAATCCACGAACGTGTTGATTTTATTCAATTATGTATTTTATGTGATAAATTGTACACGCACGCACACACAAGACGTGCTATGTAATAATGTAATACGTGATATAAAATACAAATGGAAAACAAATATTCTGCAATGAAATTATGTAAGCTGGACTTTGAATTCAACGGAAATTGTTCGGGTTTGATTTCAGTTGTTTCCTATTCGTATTTTGCTCGTGTTATGAACATGAAAGGAACACGAACGAACTCAGAAACAACCACTTACCATTTACAACCACCAACAATTTACACGATAAGAAAGTTAGCATAAAAGAGATCTATAAAGACGACTGATGAGCTATCCACATGTACGCGTCCAAGGCTGGCAATATCGAATGTTATTAAACGTATCATGGTTTTACAGGCTAAGATTCGCAACAATTGTTAAAGAGATTTTCAATATTTCTCATCATCTTTCGTATTGCAGTAATTCTAAACGGCGAAATACGTTTTCTGGCAGAAGTGGTACGTATTAGGTTTCACGTTTGTATAAAGATGCTGTATGTTGTAAAAAACGTGTGTATAACAGAAAGACACTCTTCGGACAACCTAATACGTGAGTAACTTGTCCGTATTTCTAGATTCTAGAGCGTGGCTAGTACCGTAGATACTTTGGTTGGTTTTGCAAGTATCGACAGCGTCTTGATAACACGATGAAACCTTGCTCCAGCAACAGGCGCCGGTCCTCGCATACTCCATTACCACGAGGTTAATTGTGTTAGCGCGTGCCGCATCCGTTGCTTTCCGTTTCGCATTTCGCATTACGCATATGTGAACATACAAGCGTGATTGTAACCGATGCGCGAGATGCGTGTGTTACGATCGTGCCTCGTTGGCCATTAATCGCATAAAATAGTTACGCTTTCCTCAGTTTCCTTACGAACGAACTTTTTCAATATGCGAAGACAGGTTTGGCAAACGCGACAGATGCAATTCACGAATGGTCCATTTGATCGAAGATGAATTTTCCATTTATCAGAACGAGATTTCTCTCAAGACCAGATTCATTGAATTTCTGCTGTGAGCTCTTTTGTTACTCGAAACACCGGCCAATATCTTATATATCATTTCCTTATATTACATATTCGTAAGAATAGACGAATCGAATAATCTGGAATTGAGTTATCGGATGATTTAAAAAATGATGATTAGTGGAAAAGAACGTCTGAAGGATTCCGAGCGTTCTGTCCGTCGACTTTTCTCTCTGACTCTGACTCGACTCTGAATCGAGTTTTCATAGCTCATTAACGAGTCTGAGACACTTTACGATAGACCATATTTTTTGAAAAGAATTTCCTACGATAACGTTACAATGTAATCCCGATTATTTCAATGAACTGAAAGACAATTTGATTTTTCTTAAGTATGCGTAAAACAGTTGTTAAGTGTTTGTAAAGACACACACGTACACAGAGTTAATACCTACACGTACATGTAGAATACACTGCAATTTTTCTTCTATCTTCATACTCTGGTAAATACATGTTCTATAGAAGTGGATATTCTTTGCGTACGCTCCTATACATGTATAGTATATCGTGTTCGCATCTTATATTAGCATATACATATACCGAAATTTCCCTAGGGTCATGTAGATTATTTGAATCAGTAAATTTCGTAGCAATCTTACAAATCAAACTTTGAATACATTTGAATATATTTTATTTATGATCAAGAAACTTTTTTACAGCAGCAAAGATCGAAATATGCCCACAAGTGGCGCGAGTTAGAAAATCTTTATTGGTTATTAAACCAATGTTTCAAAAGTTTTGTTTCAGCTTGTAATTTCACAGTATTATGCTATATATTTGTTTATTTATATGTTTATTTATATGCTATAAGTGTACTATAAGTATTTGCATAATTACAAATAGGAAAGGTGAAAAGAAAAGAAAAAAAATAGCGATAGTTACATAATATATTATATATTATAGAATTAAATATAGATACAATTACAAAAATTCAACGTTTATAACATAAACTAGATCGTGCTTAAAGCTCTATATAAAGATTAAACGATATAAAGATTAAAATTTAAACGATGATTAGAGCAACAACTTTTTAACCAATGCGTGTCGCAAATATTAATAATTTAATAGGATAAATTACTTTTTTTACACGAGAAGAGCTATATGTGTAGATATTAAAATCTTATCTTCTGAATTAGGACATCTACTCTGTCTATCACTTATAAAGGAACTACAGACAGACAGACAGACAGACACACACACACACACACACACACACACACACACACACACACACACACACACACACACACACACACCCGATAATGAAATCGGCAGAGTTAATGAATAACAATCAATTTCATTCTGTATGCGCTTACTGGCGGTTCTGTATAGCTTAATTTCAATTTATATGTTAAATTATTAAACTCTGTTGTTCGTTAAATTAGTGAAATTGGAATTTCAATGACATAACAATTTCGTTAAATATATATATTTCGAAGTATTACATATCAATATACATATACAATACACGCAGTCACCCATCAAGCATCTCCTATAGAAATTTGTGAAATCTCCTATAGAAATTTGTCTTTAAATTTCATTTTTGTTTAAGTAAAATACTCGAACAAAAATTGAAGATGTTTATGCCAAACTACTACTACTACTAGTTTTATGTAGATGTAGAATGCATCTCGTTCACCGAGATTAAAAACGTCAGATATTTCCTCTATTCTTTTATCTCGAGCTTGTATTTGCATACCTGTTTGTTCGATTTTTACGAACCGGTTAATTTTTCTTCGTGCCAGTTAACTAATACCAACCAAGTTAACCAATACGATATCATTTTTTAATAGTATTAAACATATTAGGAAAGTGTTAAGTAATGTATTTTTCATGTAAATGAATTTCATATAAGAATTTTTTTTTTTTACATTTATTCTTACGTTTATTGCCATGTTAAGATAACATTAATTTTATTAATCATGACATAGAATGGGATAGAACGGATTACGATCGCTCAATTTTCAGTCGTTAGACATTTCGCAAGATGATGTCCGGACGGAATATACGACGGGATAAAAGACAGACCATCTCTCACGACCACTTTCAGCTTCTTGTCAATAATGTCGTTCGTCCGGACGAGTTAAAAGCCATCTAACATAAATTAAAATTTCTAGCACATCGTACGACACGATTTGAAGTGCTATTAATATGATAGAAGATATCCACGGCAATGATAGATACATATAATTCGAAGCGAAAGCAATATAAAAAATAGTTGTAATAACCATTTAATTTGATCGTTATCGAGTTTCCTTCAAAATATTTGTCATACATTAACATTGACATATTGACACGAATGAAAATATATCTGCAAGATTCGTTTCACGGGAGTATCTCCATTTTCTTGGATCGTGAAATAGATAATTTTGAAAAAAGATTTCTATCCGGTATCATCTAGAGATATTTGTACAATAGGTAGTAATAGTTTCATTAAGACAGCGAGATATAAATATACATTTCAGATGCATCGAATATCTATTTGTATTGTATCGTATCATTTTATAAATGCGCGTAAGGAGAAGAGTACCGTGGCATATGACGCTTGGTATTTGCATTTCTTTGTAAATAAATATATTTGTCATACATAAGCATTAGAATATTTATCCACGTGCTTGCTAACTTTCGGTCAAGTTGTGTGAAATTCTCCAGGCGAACAATGCAACAATCCGTACTCTCTCAGCTATGTAAACTGCTATGCGGCTTGACAGGAGTTCGATTCATCTCAAGTATCATCGCTAGCGATCCATCGTATCGATAGGATAAAGCATCGGATATCTCACGTATGTTTTACAACTATGTGGATAGCCCGACGGATTTAATCCACTTCGATTTAGTAGGCTGCCCCCTGGTATATCTTTATTCTAATATCGAGATAAAAAATCGATGGTACGAGCGAAATTGCTTGTTAACGTTAGCTAGACACGCGGTTTTCTTTTGCCGGCAACTTTTTTACTCGCCGATGTGATGGAACGTTAGAGAAATGTATTTTTTGTTCGACGCTGATCACAACTGTCGTAAAACTTTTCGTCTTTCTGCTACGATCCACGATTTCCTTCGTTCCTTTTTCAACCGGATTCCACTACGTTGCAAATTGTTTGATCGACAAAAAGTAAAAGTGCTTTACGAACGATGGAACGAACGACTTTAAAACGAACTTTCGCTAAAGAGAGACAAGCTTTGATCGATACATTGCCGAATTTATACTGTACATGACTACGGTAAAGATGGTTGAGAGGTGGAAAGGCACGTAATTACAAGCAGCAAAAGTCAGCGTACTATCGTCCACCCTGCACATACGAAGCATTAGGATTAAACGATCAATTTCAAATTATTAGTAGTATTCCATAACGTGAAACACGATTTCATGTTCGTAATAGGTAGCCACGTACTAAGCACGTACTAACCACGTACTAATGAAAAATCTGTGAGATACCGCAGGACTCGTGGTATTCATTGATACCGATTCGGTTCGCTATTCGGTTGCTTCGTTGAATATTATTTTTTCCGAAAGGATCGTAAGAAATAGAAAAATGTTACATTACGGATCTGCAGTGAACTTTTTATTCAAAAAACCGGTATAAAGGAAAATATGCGAACGTTCGTGTAACGAACGTTTCCTCTGATATTCTATTTAGTGATTTTCGTGGCGACTTAGCAACAATGATGTTAGTTACAGGGCTTGATTTTTATTCATGTCGCTTGGAACGAATTCATAATTTCAGTTGCTTGTGCAGTTCCATTCTTCGTAATAAATGTCCTGAAATTTTTTCCCTCGCTGTACAGTAATGGTAAATATATCAAAGTTTAAGAAAGTGTAACCTGAGAAACAAAGAACTCTGCTCTCAGAGAACGAGAATTTATTATTAAGTGACCAAACTACTGTAACATGACATATTTATATTTTAAAAAATATGTATGCTCTTTATTAGCACGCGTGTAGAAAATGATAAACGACCGTTATTTATTTATTCAGAAAGAGCAGATAGAGCAGATAGAGCAGATAGAAATAATATAATTACGATTAATATCGATCAGGTTATGAGAGAATAAAAGTACAAGTTTGTTAAAATCAACTGAAATTGAAAAAATGCTAAAACTACTTTTTATGTTGCAGGGCTAAAGCTGTTTTCACGGAGGACGCGATGGAATGAGTTTTCAATGAAATTGCGGGCGTGACAAAATGTTGCGAAACGTAGTTGGAGCAAACGAAAGGAATCGACAGTATGATGCTGAAACGTCGATTGAAACGAGGATCGTCGGAAGTATCGTGGAAACAGGCATGATTGTGAGCAGAGACAGAAGCATTCTTGTCCTCGTTCGAAATGGCGAATATCTGCAAATAATTTTCTGTTAGTCCCTGGACGTAGCGAGAGAGGGTTGTTGAAAGGTATCTCCCGTGAACCGGTGCGATTCCCCATGTATCTTTAATGCAACCTTTCTCCTCTGGAATTCAATGTACTTAATAGGCGTATTCCCTTATCACGACATAGAAATGGTTCGTCGTTCGCGCGACAAACAACGATTCTTGGTATCGGTTGTAACTCGAATAGAGGAGCATCTTTTCGGAGACATTCGCACGGAATGTGGTTCGATCGTCGTTGTGAATAATCGTCTTTCCGATTTCAAGTCGAGATGTTCCCGAGAGTAGAAAGCTATCTGGAAATTCTTAGTATCTATCATTCTTGTATCTGCAGCTCGAAGGAGAATATTTGAACTGTGCGAAAATTAACAAGACCAGCGAGAAAGCGGTTGCACGGAAGATGAGAGGCGAATCTTCTTTCATAACGACAAACAGATCGGCGAGTAAGTCTCTTCCATTGACTACAGAAGGAAAAAGAAACGACACTGATCGATGATCGACTTATCATTCGCGATAAAGAGCAGAGGATAGGAAAGAATACACATTAAAAATCTATATAGATAAAAGGACGCAAAGTGCTGGGTCGGAGAGAGAACGCGTGACACAAGACGCGTAAACAGTAAGGGCAAAAAGGAGAAGAGACGGAAGCGTGAAAGCCTCGTCGATGTATTTTGAAGTGCGCTCGAGGCGTGAAATGAAATAACGTAAAGTTTACATCGTGTTCAGGATGTCAGTCGATCGGGCGTAGGGGAAAGAATCAGTGGTAATTGGTGGAGAATTGCGGTCGGAGTTTCTTTAACGATACCGGCTAAACGTTTTCAGCGGGAGGTAATTAGTCGTGGAGGCTGGAATCGTGAAATGACGTGAGAATACAACAGGAAAGACGCTGCTATCATTACGTGATCAAAACGTGATGAGAATGCATAGGTACATTGGCAGATTTTTCGCGCGAGAAGAAAGCATCTTGGCGGAATTAATGAATTAATTAATTTAGAGCGATGGAAGGAATAAAGAACGACAATGGATTAGCACCATCGATGGAAAATGAAGGCAGTACATCGATATCGTCTGAAATGGCATCAGTCTTTGGATCGTTCTGGATCTAGAATATTGATATTCGGATGAGAAAAATCTTCTTCGCCGTATAAAGGTAACCCACGAAAACAATACGAATCGGTGCAATAGGTCAATGGCTGAGCACTTGCTTGTTAATCGAATGGAAGCCTGTTAGAGGCGCTCGCGCGTGAAACAGAAGTGGAAGCGAGCATAGTCGGTGACTCGGCCATGCCAGTTGTCCGCCTGCCTCGTGCCGCAAACAAAATCTGCATAAAGTGGCGAAAAGCGTCGTCAACTTCATTATACCTGTATCGTATCGATACGGAAGAAATGAAACGCGTTCCTGTCTTTGGATACTCTGGAAATCGTCTGAGAATTGGCGATCGTTGCGACCTAAAAAGCTAATAAAACAAACTGTGACATCGAAGAAGGATAAAATATAACGATCTGATTAACGTAGCTGTAATATGTGCCGGTATAGCATATGATAAATCGTAGGGCTGATTTGATACAAGTGTGAATCGTAAAAAGGTAAAAGGGAAAGTGATTGGAAAAACTAGTTTAATACGTTCGTCTTGAACCGATGAAACGAATCGTGTTGATCGAATGTTTTTAAATTGGTATTTGTTCGAGGTGCGTAGTCACCTTTACGTAATTTCCAATAAAAGACTCGTACTAAAGTTCGTACTAAATTAAGAGTAAATGAAAAGATAATCGAAAGACGTGTATCCAAAGATAGATAGTTTGTCAGCGAAGTAAGAAATTTTTGCGAGAAAAATGCAGAACCTCCAAGTTTTTGTAAATTCAACGCCCGACCCGTTGAACATGACACTACTGATGGAAAATAACACTTACTACAATAACACGAATATCACGGATTTACAATTGAGAAATCAATTCATACTTCCGTGGTGGAGACAAATGATCTGGACCTTGTTGTTCGCCTGTATGATCGTCGTGGCAACTGGTGGCAACCTGATAGTCATTTGGATTGTATTAGCGCACAAACGGATGCGCACGGTCACTAATTATTTCTTGGTAAACTTAAGCATCGCAGACGCGATGGTGTCTACGTTGAACGTTACGTTCAATTACATCTACATGTTGAACAGTCACTGGCCCTTTGGCACGCTCTACTGCAAGATCTGTCAGTTCGTCGCTGTGCTCACTATATGCGCCAGTGTCTTCACTTTAATGGCAATTTCTATAGATAGGTAAGCGCGTTATTCTTACTCAGAAGTCGAATCGAACAAAATTTTCATATTCATATGTATTCGTGTTCGATTTATTTGTTGGTTTAGTAAGAAATTATACAGATAGAAGTAATCTTACAATTAGAAAAGAGACAAAGTACTCTTCTGTTTATCGTGAATTGTTTATCGAGCTGTTTGTCTTTGTGAGACATTCGTAAATATTTGCATTTTAATACATCAGAATCCAAATTGCACGATATTTCAGTGATATTTCGATATTTATTTAGGATGAGTTTCGACGATTATTCGACGAATATCGGATAATACCTTATCTTAATACAGTTAGCCCGTGGCTCGGAATTATTTCGCAGAACAGCATTGCAAATTTCAACCTATCGTAAACTTCTATCTAATTGAACTCCTATTATCAAGGATTATGATTTAGAACTCGACTACCTCGGCTGCTTCGAGCCAAACTACGCGGCGGTGTTTGAAAGCCGATTAAATACAATTTAATAGCTAATTAATTTTGCTCCGATAGTTATGATTGAGAGTCTTAGGAAAAGGTGGAAAAGATGAAATCTGTGAAATGGAACCGCCATGCGAAAGATTACACGTCCATAAACTGGACGAATATGCGGTTAGCTTTGGCCTCGACTGCGCGCACATAGAAACGCTACCTTGACAATTCGTCGCTCCAGGAAAATAAATAACGCTCGGGCCAGACTACAGACGGGCGAAACAACGGATGAAAATCACGATCTCAAAGACGGAAATGCAGCTTTCTCTGTAGGCAGACATTCCAATCTTTGTTGGACAATTTTAACTGTGCTGTGTACGTGGAAACGTACAAAGAAAACGTAATTTCCGATTCACTGGCTTTTTCTTGAAATTTAAATTTAACTCTTTAATCAACCGACGTTACCTTTTACTTCTACTTGATAATCATTTATATGTAATATTATTAAGTAATTCCTGCAAGTAACAACTGCAGGTTATTATTGAAAATTTTGATCCATTAGACTGGGAATTATCGATAAAGTAATTATTCGGTTATTTTTTTAATCATAAAATTCTTAATAATTGGTGAAACGTTTCAAAATTTCCAAACTCGCGTCGAACATTAATGAAACGCTTGTGACATAATTCTTTTCAAGTAGCTATACTATATGCATACATATTTTATTCATTCCCGGTGTGTAAGTATGTGTAATAATTGAATAACAGATTTATGAAAATTTAAGTTAGTAATTTAGTCCGTTTCGCTAGAGTCAAAGATAAACAAACATAACTAGAACGTTTCCCGTAATTACAGGTATTACAGGTATTAAGATAATACTTAAAACTGCATTATTGTCGGTATCAAACTCTGCCTGTGTTTATTTACAAATCGCATAAATTATCGTCCTTCTAATACATATTCGCAGTTACGATTCCAAATATGTTTGAAAAATGTACGAAATACATGTAAAATACTTTTGCGAAAGCGCGTCGCCTATACCCGTAACTAATCTCTTGGTTTGCGAGGTCGAACGAAAGCTAACTTTGCGTGGCGTAGTCTCGTCGAAAAACTCCTCGAGGACCTGCCACAAAATGATACACGATATACTTATGATAGTGTAGAAACAACAAATAAGTCTGAAGCTTCTGAACGGGTGGGTCAAAGGTCTTTTACGAATATTAACCGCGAGAATCTCTTTGGAAAAATCTATTTAAAAAACATGCTTTTGGCGGCGTTATTTTTCCGATCACGATCAAGCATAGGTAGACCGTAAACGACGTCGAATCGAATCGAATGGAATCGGCGTCGATGATTTCCAATAGCTCGATAGCCCCGTGACTATATCGAAGAATTATGCTTCAACGATTCGGAGAGAAGAACGTGAATGGCACGTCGTACTCGCGTGCCTGTGACACTGCCGATAAATGATAATGTGCGTTATCGAGACTGCAAGAGAAGCTCAGGTTCCAGAATTTCTGGTGGAACGAACGGCATTTCAATTGTGAAAGAAACCATCGCGATTCGCTGTGAGGACGTGTATGCACGATATATAGGTTGAGTCTCGACCAAACTCGAGTATCTTCGGCGCATACCATCTTTCCTAGTATTAAATAGTTAACAGGTCGTATTAACGGTCAAGTTATCAGCCGAATAACCGAGCGATTTTCTTTCACTGCCCTCTTTTTCTTTACATTGTCGAATAACAAAATGACGATAGCCAAAATAATAGCCGTCTGATGTAAATGCTGCGGCTCGAACCAAGTGCGATATATTTTTTGGTGTGCCAGAGAATTTTGTCAATTAGTTTATGTCCGTCATAAAGTGAAAAATATTGAAAATCGCTGGAATAATCGAATAAGATCGATGCAGAAACAAGCGACAGGCATCGAAAGATGTAAAGAGTACCTTATACATTGAAACATATTGCGATTTGCGATTAGGTTTTACCATCGCGGATTCGGGTGTCCCGATGCTCGCTTGTATCCAAAATCCAAACCGTCAGCCCCCACCGATCATCCGCGCTATCATGCTATACATACATGCATATGTGCGTTGCACACGGTGGTGATCTGGCATGCGTCAGACGCACCTATGCTAATATACTGGATAGCAATGCATTTGTTTTTCTAGAAGTGGTTTTCAAGTGTTGCGTTCGCATCAGACGCGTTAGAAACAGTCTAAATGCTATCCAGCTACGATCTATAATTTACAGAAGCTTTTATTTTGGGACATCGTACCTAATCTAAAAAATAGAGTGACAAGAGTGCAGGATTTTATAAATGACAGCCCTATTTGCGACGCATGCGTCGACATCCAGGTTTCGCGTTAACACTTGTGATTAGTATACAGGTTGGAATATATGTAGATCCGTATCGGCGAAACGGTGTCAAAAGCAACTTGTATCGATGCTAACAACGATGGAAATTGAGAAGAAAGACTAATCGTCGGTAAAGAGGCGAGAATCGAATGAAGAAGTGAGATAGATCTCTACGATTGCATGTGAATGCGAAGCATTGTGAATAACGTTAATCGGCCACCACGTCGATACCTCTGAATTAGCAATTGAAAGCAAAGTCGTTTAAACTGGTTCGTTGCAAGCAAAGAGCAGCCGCGAGAGTGTCGCGTAAACTTGAGACTTGGATTATGAGAACAAGAAGGTTGAGCCGTAAGCCAACGATTAACTTTCTTTTTATCAAGCTTTTATTTTACAGAGGTAGAATTATACCGAATCAGAGTAAGGCTGAACAAGAACTGCTCGAGCTGGCTCGAGTCTCGGCTTATATGCGTTTTGGTTTGGGGATGTCGAGGGATTCGGTGTAGGTTATGATGCGCAAAAGAGTGCAAAGGTCGGGGATCGATGTCTTATCTCTGGTGTGGATTAAGACGTGGTTGATGAATGCCTCGCTTGGAAATTAATATTAATGACAGGAACGGGAAGACCGAGACAGACGCATTTTCAAAATAATAGATCGATCCTATAAGCCAAAGCCAATGGATAGAAGCAGTTTATAAAAGATATTTGGTCGTTATTATCTATGCTCGTTTGTGAAGAACTGTGAAAATATTAGAAAATTAAGTATTTACCAAATAATACGTACAATTATAAACGATATTAAGAATTCTTAAAATAGACAAGTGGGATTGTTAGGAATCGATTCAAACTCAACTTCTTTTTCAAACTCAAATACCGAGTACAAAAGAATAAAATTATACTATTATCGCCTTGGAGTACATATTAAAGGGAATGGTGCGGGAGAAAATGTATAGAAGATGAGATTTCTAGCATTATGCTTGCAATTTCGTAGATCAGTGAATCGTGTACTGAAAAGCACAGACTTGCAATGTAAACGTACTCTACAAAGAATACGTAGAAAGGGGCGATGGCGCAGAAAATAGTTTGTACATATGTGGCAAAAATGCTTTACCCTTCGAACGTAGCGAGAATTTCATTCGACTATGTATGGGGAAGTGATCTTTCTTTTCTGCCTTTCTTTTCTGCCATTCTTTTCTGCCATTCTTTTCTGCCTTTCTTTTCTGCATGAAAGGAAGAACGCAACATTGATATGTAAGCTGCAAGCTTACAGCTGTGCCGGTCGCTCGTCAACGAATGAATATAATTTCAAGGATTGTGTTAATTTTCGTAAAATCGCTTATAACGCTTATGACGAAGCAAGTAAAAATCTAACCGAACATTGTTAAACTTTCGTTTCATCGAAACTCGATTTACAGAAATTTGGATAATTAAATCGCTTAGCGATAACGCTTAACGACTGGCTTCGTGAAATGGAACGATTTCATTGTCCCGACAAAGTCGCTTATTACTCGTCGATGAACTCCTGTTCGCAACAATAATATAACACTCGATATAATAACGACATTGCCGGAGTAAGTACATATTTTTTGTTGCAACGTGCGACTAGTTGTGCGATAATTTTATTAATATTTATATACATATTCGCATATTATGCCAATGTTATGGTATTATGGTAATTTGTAGGCGATATGTAGTCTGTTTGGGACTAATATAGAGAAGCTATCGCAAAATCGATCTCCACCTTCGGACTTAAATTTTGTTATCGCATCGCATTCTACTCCCTCACCGGGATCGAATTTATCGAAGGAATTATGGGCCGCTCTCTCGTCAAATTCGACCGTTCTCTTGACAAACATACGTTAAAGTTCCACTAAATCTTCTTACATCGACATCCTTTTCCGATATCTTTAGATTCCGCAGTCAGATAGGAATGCAACATAGTTCTTCTTCATAGTCGAGTTTCATACAACCAGCAGGTAACAAGTTATTTGTAATTAATGGTTCTCATCGACTCACCCGGCGCACTTTTATCACGAGGAGTTATCGTCTACGAGCTTCCTTCTGTATGCGACAACCGTGTAGCACTCTACGTATTTATAATACTCGCTCTAGTCTAGTTAAATTTGTGAATAAATCGATTAAATATGTTTATCTTCTTACTACGAAGATATGCATAAATAAACAGGAAAATATGAAGATCCGTGTGAATCGAAATACAAACGTGAACATAAACCATAATTCGAATTTTAATCAAAATGCCTATGGTGGTATTTCCCGACCATTGGAAAACCGATTAAAATTCCAATGCCACTGTTGGTGTCGGTGGTGCAAAGGTTCGATCGATCGGCAAAAACATTCCGGTACTCGACAGAAAATAACGCGTGAATCTTAATTTCATCGTCAGTAACGAACGATTCGATTTCGAAGTCTCGCGTGTCAAACTGGTGTCTACGTTATAATTTTAAATGATTTATAATCGATAATGTGAAGATATCGCCAGTAAAGATATTCTTTTCACACCTAATAATTTACTGTATACAGCTTTATACGTATGTATGTATATGAAAAGTTGCATCACGCAAATTGTTACCGTTTGGCAACAACCGTTAGCAACACTGAAATGGACGAAACGAACAAATGGAATAGGATATCTTGAAAATTATTTGTCGCAATCTTTTCAATCGTAAGTGATTTCTGACAGTGTTTGTGACAGTGTTTCTGACATGTAAGCGCACAACGGGACTCAACATCAACTGTAAAAAAACGTTATGAGCTTTCGCGTGTACGACGTACTCGAAAGCAGTTTATATTTATTACTATGAAAAATGCAATTTCACTTGCATTATTATTTACATTTACCTTTACCTTTTTACCATACTTGCCTTTACCATATTTACGTTTCGGTCTTTCGAAATTATTCTCTTGAAATCTTATTAAAAGTATGACGTAGACATTCACAATGAAGAAATTTCTTCGCATACGAAGTTTTGCATATCTTGCATACTGGAAACATACTTCGTAGATTAGTAGGATTAAACGAGTCTCTTAGATTTATTTCCTCTCTGACGTAGATCGCGAAACTAACGTGGAGTAACTGGTCGGATCTGAATTCGGATCTGAATTCGGATCTGTTTGAAAGCGACCTGTGGTGAATGCACGAGACATAACTGTCCGGTGTTTCTCGTGACTCCCTGGCTTGAGAGCTTGGACACAGTCTTTCCTTTATTGCGAAAAGAACGCAGTTTGATCGATCGATTCATCGGCGAAGCGCCAATTTCGTTGTTCAATATCGGTATGCTTATAAATGGAGGATAACGGGAACATTTGCGAGCGTGGTCTTTGCACTATGGTCATTTGCCTATGAAATCGTAGAGAGAATAAGAGAGCAGTGAAAAGTAGAAGGAGGATACGCCGGATACAATGGAAAGACATCGCTGGATACCTCTAGGAAAGGGAACGTATCAGACTCGCGCATCTAACGAACTAACGAAGGCGTGAGATTTTTGAAGAAAAAATAATCAACATATTTTCTTTATCCGTATGCAATCGTATAAGGCGGTAACAGCGTTTAAAGTTGGAAGTTGAAACTAAATGTACCTATTCGAAAAATATAATTCGGAAGAATAGAATATTAGAGCGGTGTGGTGGATTTAAGGGAAGTAAACTGGATTTAAAGCAAGTAACGATCGAATAAGTATAGATTGAAATAAACGTAAAATAAAAGATGAAAAGCACGAGAATGATCAAAGTACGAAAGATTCAGGTGGATAAAATCGATCGAGTGTCTAGTTTCTAGAATGAGAGATGCTTCGAGTTGGTAAGTGGTAACGTGTATGCAGTTTCTCGCACGATTGCGTTCACAAGACATCGGACAGTTTGCAGAAATTTCAGGTCAAGATATCGTCCGTGTGAAGCATCGAGTTGCGAGAAGCTATCGTTTCTGAAACTTTCGTACGTTGATAGAGTACGCTTTCGCGCTGGCATGTCATATAACTTTGATATTCTTTAAAACTTGTACTTTTCCTTATATTTAAAAGCGAAGATTAAAATGGACGACAGTCACAAGACATTTCTTATGCATATATATATATATATATATATATATATATATATATATATATATATATACTGGTACGCATATTGCACGTAGTAATAAACTTTAAAAGATGAAATTTTTACACAATCTTCGCGCACATTTCAATTGCTCAAAACACTTGTTAAAAAATGTTGTTTTACTGTGCGATAGACGAAATTTTGTTTTAACAGCAACGTAGAAGGGCAGCAAACACGTATATTGCATTTACATACGTATGTGCTTTCGATTGGATCTACTGATTATACAGGTTGCGAAATAGAACGAATAAAAGCTGTTGGAAAGATTGACCTGTTGGTCGAAGCAAACGAAAATCACGTTTGAGAAAAAGTGAACGTGCGGCGAATAGCAAGCGTGAAAAGGAGTATTTAATGATTTTCTTAAACATCTTTGTCAATCGGATTCTTCGGGCTACTCTGTTCTATAATTATTATTATTTCACATTTTATAGAGCGCGGTGTATGACTAAAATACCCGTAGTTGCCTATACAAACAGTTATTCTATACGTCAGATACGTATAACGAGATACGTAAGAATTCATATTATTTTTTATATGAAACATGCGATTGGAGCGATAAACACGTTGATATTTTCAGTTCAACGTTCTTCGAAACCTTAATTTATAAGCAGAGCCACCCTTTTCTTTACGCATATGGCATCAAAATTATTTATATAAACATCGCATTAACGTGCATCGACAAACACGATACATTACCGAACAGACTATTATTATTTATCAAATATATATGTAGTAATTATTGTACGATGAACCATGCCGATTCGAATAGGTCAATTTTTCTTCTTAACAATAATTTATCGTATATGCGAAACATTTTGTTGCAAGTTGGCTTTATCGAAGTTTACGCAAAGAAAGTGGACATTCTTTGGCATCTAAAATCTCGATTCTATTTCAAAGGCGAGGATATATTCAACTCGTATGCATTTCAAAGATACTTCTGTTTACAGTGGATTTGACATTCAACAGACGTAAACCTTCCGTCGTAAACATTCTATAGTGACCTATATTGCAAGAGCTGCATAAGAATTGTTCGATCGCTATCGTTTCGTTTACCATCATAAACTTGTACTTTTTTAATGCCTACTATACATATAGATTTACTTTTAATTATGGAGGAAAAATTATTTTGGCAATTTTGAATATTACGTTTTCTTACCGATGGAGTATCGACTAATTTTTGCTGTTATCGTTTGTTGTTGTCAAATTACCGAAAATCACTGAAAAATCGTCAAAACGCGACGACGTTACAATGACGGACGATTGAAAACGAAGAAACATAAAAAGCTGCAACAAGATTTTACGTAGAATAAAGGAAATAAGTGAAATCGCATTTTCCCTGGTTGACAAAGAATTTCACGATTCAAATTCACATTGGAAAACTTTGGGGATAGATTTGAACGACGCGACACGACGCGACACGACGCGACGCAAGAAAAACCGTATTGAATGAAATTTAAAAAGCGTGTAAGTATGTCAGTCGTTAATCCAATCTGCAAGTGTAATAGCGCAAGCTATCCTCTGATTTTTTTCTCTCACACCATACGATCAGTTACACCATACAAATTAAGATTTAATTTCATTTTCTTGTAACAACTATCCTACCCCTTCGCTAATAATCTTTTAAACGTATGCTTTTTGACAAGTAATCTCTTAGTTTAGCTTTGCTTCGTTTCTACAGATATGAAAACACTGGTTCATATAACGTGTTTCATGGTACAATTCACTTTATAAACGACGCGAGACAGTAAATACAACGATAAAAGTCTCACTTTCGTATTATCGTGTTACTATTATGCGAGTGACTGGCTGTAATTAATTCGAGATTAAGTTTATTGCAGGAAATGTGAAATTACATGAAATTTATGTAAGATTAATATGATGATGATTGCATAAAAGCAAGCACACCTTCCCGATCCCAGTAACAAAATTACTCAGGACATTGACTTTAACAACATATTTCAAAATCATTAAAATTCATGAGTTGCGTCCTGCTCTATGTATGCACGCAGTATACATACATATATAACTATCATTAATGTCCATAATGATATCGTAAATAGTACAACTAGTACATAGCATAGCTCGAACACTTTGACTGCCACGCCGAAATTACATGTTTCGTGGACGCCACGGGAGTATTTTTATTATTCAAAGCATATAATGGGAAGATAATAATAAGACAACATTGTTGCCCAATGGACTGTTTGTCTTATTGGTGGTCACGGGTGATAGCGACATATTATAACAAGGCTTCGTTTATTTCAACAAACCATTCGCATTCGTTATTTCGTCGTAAGCAAATCATACAGAATATATTGTTGAAACATTTGATGTTTTAATAAAAATATTTATTTGTACGATGGGACACTTTTTATTTCAAGGTATCTTCTGTTTATCCGTTAGATTCAAAATGGCCCAACTGTCAATTTTCATTCAATTTTTACAATTATAAAAAGTGGCGTCACATACATGACCAACGTGGCAGTCAAAGTGTTAATATCACGAAAGATTCGTCCTTTATTTGCATTATAATCTTCCAGTTTAGTGTTTGTATCGATTGCTGCTAGGTTCATATGCATTAAAAAAGATATTTTAACAGTTAATACGTATCGTGTATTGCAGATACATGGCCATCATGAACCCGTTGAGACCTCACATGGGTAAAAGAGCTACCCTCTGCATAGCGATTTTCATTTGGATCGTAGGAGCTATCCTCTCGCTACCGATGCTACTCTTCTACACAACATACACTCAAAACTTTGCAAACGGCGAAATACGAGTGATCTGCTACGGCGATTTTCCCAACAGAGACGACAATGGTCTCAGTTACGACGAATACTTGTGAGCTTATCTTAATAATCGAAACGCAACCTTTTTCTTTCCTATTTCATGCATGCTAATTCGTGCTGAAACGGTACAAGCGTCTCATTACACTTTCTCGAAGAACCAACCTTTTCAAGAACCGTAGAATTTCACTGCGAAGCAATGTGGAATTAAAGCTACGTGAAAAGGTAAATTTTAAAGGTTAAAACGATCGCAGGAAACGTTATAAACGAAATTTCAAAAAGGCCCCGTTTTTATCTCTTAAAATTTTGTTTATCGCGAACAACTATAATGAGCAAATCCTTGCACCGTTCGATATCGATCACAGATATCATCTAACAACTGGTTTATGACGCGTAAACGATCGGCTCTGCCGATCAGTCAGCTTACCATAAAACGAATTTTGCTTAGTCTGCGAGCAACATCGTCAATTACTCGACCGATGAAACGACCAAAAGAATCGACGGCTCGTTATTTCAGTTTTCCCGTGAAAATATACACAAGTGTGACCAACCTTGATACAACCAACATACAAATACAAAGAACAGACAATGAACAGAATGATATATACATATATATATATATATATATATCTTTTGCCTTTTTTATTTCGAGAAAGGAATTCAACGTCGTATCATTTTGTCTGTTCTCTTTCTCTCTGTATACATAGTTTTAGATAGTCGATTGAAGTCTTTATACATACAAATATAAATATCTAGACTATTTAGAGAGATAAATGAACGATTCAAATAATTCCTACATAAATCTGAATTTGTGTAACACGAGCGAAACGCATATCGCATTTTCATAAAACGAAATACTAAATTGTAAATACTAAAAGAGGAAAACACTGTAATAACATTTAACAACCCATAAATAATGTTGATCGATTTATGGTTGCACAATTGTACGTACAGAATGTAACAATGCTCGACAATATCGATCAATTATTATGCGTTAATGTTTCATTCTAGTTACAAATGTAAACAACGCAATTTTGTAGCTTAGCTCAGTTTGTATATGAAAATACACTCTACTCTACTCACTCTAGAATGAAATACTCGAGCTCACTGTGCAAACGTTCGTGCACATAGAATAGAAGTTCCTTTGAAAACATTTTTTAACGGTACGTACGTACAGTTCGGTAGTTTCATCAACACACTTTCTAAAGATGAGGAAATAATCTGCAATTTCCTCGATTTAATGGATTCGAACACTCTGCATCGAGTTTCATCGGTGTTACTTTTAATTACCAACTGGAGCTGATAAAAGTGCAGTTCAAAGTTTTATTCAACTACCACACAAAGCTATCACTACTATGCTTTGAGCTCGATCACAGAATTCATTGAAAGCGAAATGCTTTAAGCATGTTTAAGCACGACGTCGTTGTTGCGTATCTTTGTCCACATTCTTTCTACTCGCTTGAAAATTTTAAGATAAATCAAATTCATGGTTCGTGTACATAAACGTTTTTATATTATTATACTATACGGGAGACTTTTTAACGGACAAACGGTTATATAAGGAAATAAATATAAATATAAATGGCGTAACGTATGACCGACATATCAAGGAAATACGAATTCATATTACTCGAAACATATGCTCCAATGTGAATAACCACGTGTATTCAAATACAACGTCTCCTGTTTTCAGATATAATGTGATCTTTATGGTACTGACGTATGTTTTACCAATCGGATCGATGACGTTCACGTACGCCAGAATTGGTTTGGAGTTATGGGGTTCGCAAAGCATCGGCGAAAATACCGCCGGGCAATTGGAAGGTATAAGGAGTAAGCGCAGGGTATGTAAATCACGAGGGAATGAAATCATCTCTTTTATTATGCTTTGTGTTTCATTGAAGAAAAAAACAGGGAAAGAGAGCGACGATAATCGTTAACTTTAATTATTACTAATTATTACTAATTACCGTCGCACTTTATCAAACGATAACTAATCCCTTGATCTGGACGATTTTCCATTCCTCGAAAACATTCGTCTCTTGTTCTATATCATCGAATATCGGAAATTTGTACTTTGAAAAATGGTTTTAAATGCAGAAAGATGGGCGGATACCCCATACGTGATATAAAAGGGATGCGACGAAACTAAAAGTTCGATTCTAATAGTTCAAGTTCTCGTGTGGTTATTTTCGACACACGACAGCTTTTACGTTATCATGAAACAAGATTGGTTTCCATTTGTTCCCCAACGCGGCTCGTTTCGTTATTAATCCCACGTTTCGTTATTAAACCACGTACGATTTCATCTACTTGTTTACAATATGTTTCTGTTGTAGTTGTAGCCCCAGGTTATGACGAACAGGAATAAATGTCTTGCATATGACCACCAAACAATCACCATTTTCTTCTTCGCACGAAGCGCTAGTTCTGTAACGTGTTCTCTATGTTACGTCATCCAATTGTTATTTTGAACGTTTTACGACAGATAGTACGTCTTCAAAATTAAACGCGCGCGATAAAAATACAATAAAGATGGATTATTTCTTTCGAATAATGAAATTATCGACGTTGGTCTAAGCTTTGATACATCGTTTATAGTTTAAGTCTTATAATCCTATAATATAGTTTGTCCTTAACCGTCCTTATACGAGGAATAACGGTAAAGCTACGTACTTTTATCTAAAAAACGTTATTTCCTTTGTCGTCTGTCGTGAATTAGATTCAATAATGCATTTTCAAAGCTTGTTGTTGTTGGCGTTTCACAGTCTTCTCCTTTTTCATTCTCTTTCTAATGCAGTCTACGATTCCACGAACCAACGATCGACTGTCCCATTATTTACATATTTCTATCCAAATATTATTTCTAGATACATATATTTGTAGCGACTTTTGCAGTACTCGATTTTGAAATTTGAACTCGTAAAAAAATAACGACACCAATATGTAATGCAAATAGAGAATGATAAGGGATATGAACGAATGCCGATATTATTGGCTTAACGTGTTTCGATCCTTTTGTTTCAAGGATTTTTCGAGTCGCCTAGAACCACATCGTAAAACGATCGTAAAATTACTCCGGAAAGGCATCCTGCCAATTAATTTTAAACGCGAGCCGCAAAAATATCTAGACTTAACGTCTGGATTTCAACGATAGACACGCGAGGCGGTATTATGGTATATCCACACGTAGGTGTATCTTTGTTTAAAAGCAGTTTAGACGTTAAGCCACGCTATAATTTCTAATTAGAAGGTCTACCAGGTCGCCGCACCTGTTCGCAAACTAAATTCTCTCGTAACACATCGCGTCGATGATGCAATTTGCAAATGTCTCGATGGTTTCTTAACAATTTTCACATAGTACTTGTTAAGGCGATACAATAATTTCAATCATTTACTTATTTACTTTCCTTTCTAAAGTTTACATATTTCGTTTTAAGCTATGACAATTTCGTAATAATTCCAACGAATCATATATTTGCAGCGTGTGTTAACTCGTAATCAGCCAATACTTATAGTACTGTTACACGTGTGGAATAAATAGAGATAAATGTTCTAACAGTTGGAAGTTAAGGTGATATTTAATAAAATTTAAGTAACCGAATCTTTTAAAACAGAACGTAAATCAAATTGCTCGTTATACATATATGCATATATGTGTATGGGATTAAAACTACGTACGATAGCTTTACTTTCATTAAAGTCATTCGTTTAAATCGTTAAAGCAGAAAATGCCGTGGAATTAACTGGAAAGAATTACTCGAAGAGATTATGATACGTCGATGATGATTATCGAACGGGAAAAGCTAACGCCAAAAAATTTGGATTAAAATTTCAGTCGATACATAAATTTACACTGAAATATATAATTAAAGGACAAACTTAGGTGATCTTAAATATATCGGAAGAAACCTAAGAAATTCTTCTATTAACGAGACTCGACTAAGATTATCCATACACCCTGATAATGATAATGCATCGTAGACAGTGAACGTTAGTGTTAGTTCGTGACGTTAGAGTTTTACGACCGAATAGGTATACGTACAGCGTACAGGTTTCGAAAAATAACGAAACCGGACTTGAAACTTTTATTACACTCGTGTTATGTTGTTCCATCGTTTTTACAATTGGGCTGCAAATATAGTGGAACTGCACTTTCTTACGATAGTACGTACGTTCCTTACTAAGAGGAGTTCCTTTTTTGATAAAATCCGAATAAGGTGTTCTCAGGCGAAAATTTTTCTAGGAAGCAGTACCTGCTCGCCTGATGAAACTTTCTTACTTTCTCGTCGTGACGTCTAATAACTTGTCGTGCATTCTTGAAGACGAAAGTTAATTTTTGAAGGAATTAGCTCTTGAGGAAATTCCTCTGACCATCGTTCCAAACGTTTTCCCTCGACAACTGATATCGTTACAAATTGATAGATCGGAAACTTGGACGCATCAATGTATAAACCCCAATGGTTTCCTTCGAATTTTATACAATCAACCTACGTGTAGGTGCTATGTGCACATACTATGTATCGAGCCATTAGGCTAAAGTGCTTGATACATTGCTCAATTTCTTATTAATTATATAATGGAGCACGAACTTTGTACGAATTGTCATCATTTGTTTGATACGTTTGATACGTAATTCGTTTGCATTTGATATTTCGCGCAAGTTCAGTCTTCTTTTCTATCGAATGTAATAGGTTTATCAGTCAAGCGGTCATTTAACTAATAACGAACGCGACGGGCGGAAAAAAATAGAGAAAGAGATTACGCGTATGGGTATGAGGAAATCTCTTTCTGCAATCTTCTCCTATGCCCAAGTGATCCTATTGGATTTCGATTAAGCGGCAAAGAGCTCTCGTTTTTCTCTATATGCGGAATCACCGATGGTCCATCTTGCCACGTACGTAGAAACACAACGTTCCAACGGCCGTGATCACCTGCCCCGTAAAAGGATCAAAGAACATCGTTGAAGAAAGTTCAGATTGAAATCAGTCGACAGACGAATACAAGAATTTCTCGGTCTACGGTCTATCTAATAAACAGACGGTAGCTCAAGTACGTTTCATCAACAAAGATGAATCGAACGCTGCAATGTTTATCCTCTACTTTTGTATTTCGTATTTTGTGTTTTTCTGGGAAATTTCTTGAGATCGATACAAGCAAATGTATGTAGATACAGTGCGAGCACTGACCTAGCGATGCACGCAACACACGATGTGACAATTTGTGAGAAAAATTCTCAAAAGGAAAGGCCAAGAAATTAAAGGCGTGAAGATGAAATCGAGCGAAGGGGAGCCAGGGGACAGCGACGATCTCGTCAAATGCGAATGTGTCCCGCGAGTCTAGTTACACGAATAAATATAACAGATGGCCATCGAAATTTTCTCGACGACGCAACGCGACGATGCGACCAAGGTTTCGTTGTCGTCCTAATTTTACTAACAAATAATTTTAGAATAGTAGAGAATAGATATACCTACGTAGATATATGAACATAGATGTACATATATGTATGCAGAGTATATGTAACAAAGTGTATTTCCGCGTAGTGGCGAGTGAACCGTAAAAGCGAGAATTTAAGGGAATTGACTTGCGTGATAGGGTGATATGGTTTCGAAAAAAGGGATATTCTATTACATTCCTTTATAGTTTTATATTTTGTTCCGATCTTGCATCTTCATTTTAGTAATATACAGGTTTTATCGTGAAATATAAAACGTTTGTTCCGCTTATTGTTTTGCAAGCAAAATGAGAAATTTAATTTCGAAAAGTTCCATTCTTGGAAACAGCTTAAGAGGTTGATCTGCATATTCGATGCTTCGAACTTTAAAATATATCATTTCTTTCGATAGAGTAAGCTTTGTACCGAAGAATCGACAATGGCTAAAAGTAACTTTGTAGTTTATTATTTTAATGATTGAATCTTACGGCAACCTGAGATATATCTTGGACATGGTAAGTAAAAAAATAGTTAATCGCAAAAGAAATGTTTCTAGACAAACTATGACGATAGACTTAATAAAATGAGGAGCAAAATCATTTGAATATTTAGTAGTTGCCCTTTAATGTGAAACGCCCTGAGATGCAATAAATATTTCGCAAACAATTTAGGGACGATCGAAAGATTATTTTGCAATTTCGACAAGTAGACAAGTAGAATATTCGAGAGATAATGAAAATACATTTAAACGAACAATGGTAAATTCTATTCCAGACATTTATTCCAAACATTTAGATCTCATATACTACAAAGTTTAACGACTCTCATGGTTGGGGTAAATACAAAATGAAAAATGAAAAGTATGAATTCTTCTTAATCATTATGTATATGTATATGTATGAGTTTAGTTTATTTCAGTGAAAGTGAAACGAGTAAGAAATGCAGGATATCAAATAGCCAGACAAAGATGTATTACGTTAAAAAATATAATTTACGTGCTGTGTCTTCTTAATACAAGATATCGTAGGTCGGGCGATCAGCAACCTTGATTAACAACGTTTCGTGCTGCGTACCTATGGTTCCTGACGTAATACAAGTTTCATTAAGCGTAAAGAAGCGGAGTATTCTCCGGTATAATATAAAAACAAAGGGAAGGAAACAAAAGGAGAGAAATATATAAAGATATTGGTAGAATTACAAGCTTTTTATAGTTTGTAAACTTACATATTTCGATATATTATCCTTTGTCCCAGTTTTAATATCGCGCCAACAGCTTTGAATTTGCACCATGCGAAATATATTAAACGTGTAATTGTATAGTTGTTTTCCTGTATTTTCTTCTATGTTCCTGTGTATGAGAAATTCGTAATCGAATTCGTATCGTTCGAATCGTAATTCGAATATCTTCCGAACGTTCCGTCTTTTTCGATCGACTCTACGAATCATCAGGTAACGAAAGCATCCAGTGTGCACGCGAAATAATTAAACAAAACGTCAAAATAGTATCATGGATATCGAACTTTTTCTTCTACCATCGATCTCCGTAGCCTACTATGACAAAGCTCCCAAGCTTTCTTCGACTAAACGAAGAATCGTATATGTATACCAATAGAAAGTAACGACTAATAACAACAACGATGGCTACTAAATACCAGTACATTTGTTTTTCAGGTTGTGAAAATGATGATTGTTGTCGTAGTAATATTTGCAGTATGCTGGCTACCGTTTCACGTGTACTTCATCATAACGTCATACTTCCCGGAGATTACAAACGAGCCATACATCCAAGAAGTTTTTTTAGGTATTTACTGGCTCGCCATGTCTAACAGCATGTATAATCCCATAATCTACTGTTGGATGAACTCCAGGTAAAATATTACTTTAAAACAGGACGTAAGTACCTTTCACTAACCTTTACGAAATGCCTTTAGGAAATTTAGAAACATGTATTAATCGATCCAGTTTCCAGTTCCCATTTTAGTTTCATGATTAAACATTTGAAAATTTGCCACGTATAAGTATTTGCCTAATTATACTATCGAAAGGTTTCTTTAACCCATTCATAAACTTCTAATGACATATGAGTAAAAAAAAAACTTGTTTCGTGCTTACGTAACTATTTGTTTCGTGGTTGTGAAAATGCTAAATATAATAAAAAGGGTAACGGAGAAATTTCGAGAAATTTATAAAATAGAATTACTAAACTTATTTTTGTTATTTGCTAACATGGTAAAATCGCGTCAGTAATAGTTTACACCTTACTTGATGCTTTTCTGAATAGAACAACGAAGAAAATACATCGTGCGATAGTCGAGTTTGAATCAGTCGGATTTCTTTGTTTAATTAATCGTTTCGAAATTGACACGTAATAGACGGCATTTCGCACGCTTCGATCGCAGTTACGGTTTCTGTAATCTGAAACCACATTTAACAGTGTAATGTCGTACATTCAACATCAAGATTTGAATTTAATTGGTAAAAGTTTGCAGCTAGTGGTGATAATGGCATTTTGATAGAACCTTATCGATTACGATGTCGCCATCGCGCAAACCGATCGTACTCTGACTAAACGTTGAAACAGTGAATAAGGCTTTCGACTTTTCGTTTGCTTCGCTTGTTTCGTCGATTTTCTCTTCGTACGGGAGAATGGATGCATCGTTGTTACTACAATAGTATTAACGATAATATTAACGATAGATTTATCACAAGACGAGAAATTATCGGTAGGTGTCGTAATTTAAGGCACGAATGTATTTTCAAATCGAAAATACGTTCTTTTGAAAAAGAAAGTCTCTGTCTAACACGGACGATGATATGTAGATAGGGATTTCAATTGCGGTACGCTCTCCCGTAGATACGACATAGGTACATCATATGTACATATGAAAGAACCGCATGAATCGTCGAAGACAAATCCAGACAACATTGTTCGGCCCACAAACTGAATGAAACGGGTGCCGGATGATTGATTTGAAAATAGCCATTTACCGGAATCCCTTTACACGTCATGCACAGGAATTGTTCCGGTGAAATTTTACCGCTAGTATCAGTGCTAGCACCAATATCAGTACCAATACCAGTACCAGTATCAGTACCAGTACCAGTGCCAGTACCACCAGTACCAGTACCAGTACCAGTACCAGTACCAGTACCAATACTAGTATCGCTATTATCGTTTCGCATCAAACAAGTAAAATACTGCTGTCCGTAACAAACAATCTCCTGGTCACAATAGACCAATAGTTCTCGTCGTTAACACTCGTGCATCGAACGTATTGTACGTATACGTAGAATGTATACAAGTAGGTTGGAGAAAGAAAAAAGAGTGAAACGTAACCCCCGATCCTTTCACTTTCCAATAAAATATTAGCCGTGTTTTCCGTCCGAAATGTATATCGGGCGATATTCTGTTTGAAATACGATTTTAAATGGAATCATTTCTCCGTGCAGGTCCGTCAAATCCAATTTCCCGTAAACCTTTTAATTAGAAAAGAATAAATTGGAAGGGAAATTGGTATTTATTTAACGATTTGACCAATAACGATTGTTCCGTCTTGCAGATTTCGGCGAGGATTTGCCCACTTTTTCTCCTGGTGTCCGATGGTACAGGTTGCCGCCGAGCCCTCGTTATCACGTTCCGAAGCGTTAACGTCTCGATACAGTTGCACCGGAAGTCCTCAAACCAACACCAGGATATCACGGAACGGTACGTGTACGTCTTCCTGCACACCCTCGGAACGTCCTTGCACCACATCGTCCACAACATCCACGAGCGAGTCACGCTTCGAACACGACGACGCCCACACGGATGCACGAAATTCTTACATAGATTTGCACGACTTCACCGTTACCAGCGTCGTCCTTGGCGAAACCAATGCCGACGTGAATCGCGAGACGTAGTAACGAAATCGACTTTGAAACCCCGATCGTTGTTTCCTTCGATATCCGGTTCGATTCTTTCCGATAATTTACCCCGCGGAACAACTTTCTAATCGAAAGCATCGATGAAAATAATCATTACACTTCAGGGTCTAAAATATCAATGTTAAACACATACGATTAGATTCGCGTTTACGCGTACATTTTTTTGGAAGAAAAATTATTATCAATTAACCCTCGCGGCTATGAGACGATCGTTTCGAATGCAAGCATCGAATAAAACCAAAGAATGGATTTTTTAACGCTTTCTAGTTATATCGTGATAGTGCGATCAGCAAAGACATGTGAAACACAAAATTCAATTTTCTAACTTCTCTAGATTTCTATTAGCTTCATAGTGTTCGTATTGTATGTAATTTGTATCGTGCTGTAGAGTGTTTTATTGCATAGTTTTCATCATTTTCTCATGGTTTTCTTATTTTTACACATGTAAGTCTGTAGCTTTTACTACGCAACCTATAATTCCTAAAGTTTTATGATGTTTGGAAATTTGATCCTATTTTTAGAGTTTCATAGTTTTTAGAAACTTGTAATAAAGATGCAACAGTAACTATATAAAGATAAATAAATATATTTTTCGAATAAAATTCGTAATTATAATTTTTTCTCTTCCCGTCTGTACGCGACGATTTTCAAATTACTATGGAAATTGAAATTTCATACATGGTTGGAACATAACCGATTCATTGTTGTCCGCGGTCTGCCGTTTGAGGGTTAATAAAATAATATACATATATTTCTAGTACGTATATAGTATGCCAAATAATTTTCTATTTTTTCTTTTATCAACGACTAATTTATCAACAATGCTTGTCTTCGTAATCGCGATACACCGTTGAATTACCAACAATCGCCCGATTATAACGAATATTAACAATGCGTTTATAGCTTTTTCATACAATGCGGTTGATGTGAAAACTATTCATCGTCATATGTAATCTCAGATATATGTATACATTTATACATTTTAGGCCCTGGTATTTCGTCATCGAACGATTCATAAAAAAAAGATTTACACAAATGGAATGCGGGAGCTTGAAGTTATTTTACATACTTTTGTTTAATTGATAAAAGAGTGAAAAATATATCGCAGGTGTATTAAAGTGACGTAATATATATCGGGTCTTATTCAAATACAATGAGATATAATATCAACGTCATGATATAAAGCCGCCACGATGTTGTCTTCTTCTTATCGACAATTTTATGATCGATGATTTTTGTCGTTTAGAACTTTCACCTTAAGATTTATTATCGTTACTCGACTTTGAAATAACAAAAAAGACAAAACTACGGATAAAAATAAAGTATCGCGTTACCAAAAGAAGGCGCAGCAATTTACGAATAACTCCAATCTCCCGTATGTAACTTAAAAATGAATTTTTACACGTGTGCTTGTACATTAATCCATTAAGGACGAAACAGTGAAATAATCCGGAAAAGTTGCGCAAATGCAATGTTATTTAAGAGTATAGATAAAATAACTTTTACAGTACCGTTTTGTTAAGATCAAAAAAAAGAAAATAATCCATCATAGCGCTAAAAATACTTCAATTTCTTAAGACTTGATAAAATTACACGTGGAATCTAGGTGAAAGAGATAATTAGTAACAAACGATATTAGGCAAATCCTTGGAATGTGCTCTTCTAACCGGAAAAATTAACAATTACAATCGAGTAGTAGTGTGTAAATCGAATGCAATAACAAAATTCCATATCGTTAACGCAATGTTGCCCCTTAATGGGTTAATACCGAGTCATTAAATGAGATGAAATGAAATGGACTGAAATGAAATGAGACGAAATGAAATGAAGTGAAATGAAACTAAATTAAATTAAACGAAATGAAATAATTAAATGAAATGAAACGAAATGAAACGAAATGAAATGAAATGAAACGAAATGAAATAAAATGAAATGAAATGAAATGAGATGAAATGAAATGAAATGAGATGAAATGAGATTCCGATGCAGTAGAAATCGATTCGAAAATAAGAATCGATAAATGGATGCAAACAAGGCCTGTTTCTAATTTCGATAGGCACGGCGAGAATACCTTTGTACCTACAATCTTCGAGAGGAGGAAACGATCGGTTTTTGGCGCAACGTCGGGGAAGAAAGTGGAAAACTTCGCAAACTGCCGGCGGCCATGTATCTTGACAGGAGGAGGAAAGTCCTGAGCAACGAGTACATACCTGGATATAAGAGTACATATCCTAAGCAGTCAATCTCTTCAAGATTCATCTGACGCAAGTGAAATAGGACAAGTTTCAAGAAGCGACATGACGTATCGGTTCCCCTTTATTACGCAGAGCCATTATTATTCACCAGAACGATAGCTCCAACATTATTGATTCTGTTCAATAGAGATGTTAACTATCAGCTAAATATTAGATCATATTTCCGTCTTGACGTGCAGTACAGTTAAATCGAGATTTGACGAAAAGAACAGAGTTTCTTCCTGTCGATAGATATCGTTATATACGAATACAATTATGAATGCCATTTATGATTCCTTTCGATTGCTACACCATACAAAACGATTAGATGCTTAGTTTTATATTATTTCCGTTAAATTCTGTATACTTTAAATACTTTGTTGTTTAATATGTGTATCAAAAATAACGGACCAATAATCTACTTACTACTATTTGCATATGTTAACGAAACGTTCCTTTTTTCTAACGGAAAAAGATCGTATAGTTAGGAGAAATTTCTAACAAGAGTATATAAACTATAATACATATATAATGATACATATATAGCAGCTTCGTGTACGATTTGCTTGTTTGCAAAATATATAAAGTGCTTGCTTAATTAAATAATCTTCGTGCTCCTACATGGTGTATCGATATAATTGCTGATAAATCAAATAGATGATAAAAAGATATCTATATTAATATTCGTTGCACGAAGATGTCCTATTTCAAATTCTAATTTCCTAAAAAACGAAATCTATATTCTTTATGGAATTTTACTACATACATGTACAGACTTGTATCTTAATAATTTACCTCGCAACTATCACTGCTCTGAGAAGCAAGAAAAATATTGTAATCGATAGAAAAAATGAGCACGACTATCATAAATTCGCAAAGAAGATTGTGACAAGCAAACGTTTTCGTTATAAAAACGCACAAATGTACTTATAAATAAAACAACCGTTACTAAAATTTACATATTTTTATTGAAAATATATTTACTTCGTTCTTTCTGTAATCTCATGATTTAAACTGTCTTAGTTATTTATCGTTTAGCCTGTCATAGGAATTAATCGGTCATTTGTAAAAAATCGCCGTTTGTAAAAATAATCTTAGCTCGCTAATATGTGTTAAAGAGCATTGACAATATTTCGCTAGCAACGCTATTCTTACCGAGCAAAAATTCTGTCCAACAAAGGAAAAAATCAACATACTTCTCTCTATATTTAAAACGGCGAACTGCAAATGTAAATTTATTATTTAATTGATATTATTTAGATTTTCGGCTGTAATGCAATTCGGCGAAAGAACACACTGGGGAAAACAAACGCTTTTTAATAAACTAGTCAAGTGTAAATGTATGAGTGATTATATCGAATGTAATGAAAAAGCTTGTCGGTAAAGTAAGAAGTGAATATATTGTTTGATATGTATAAAAATATGTGAATACTAGCGTAACAGAGTACTGCTTCTGTCTATAGGGAAGGACTCGCTATATTTGATTGTATTTTCAACATAAGCAAACACTATGGAAACTAAGAGAAAGAGGAAAATATATGATGTCAACATAAATATTTATTGTAACTTTGGTCAACCTGTCGCATAGCTACCTCCTCACCGATTTCGATATGCAAGATGATTTAAAGAATGTAATTTAATGTAATGTAAATTAATAAATATATAGTGCAGGCTTTTACTTTTACAAAGTAAAACAAGTAAAGCAACCGGTAAATTCGTCTCTAAAGAATGAAAAAAATCCATATGAAACGAGAATAGTAAGAGAAATATGTATTTCGTAAGTATAATATTTGGTATATCATATTGACAAATAGATGCATCATTTGTTAGAAAATATTTGTAACAAAAATAAATTATAGTCCATAAGAAGGTACAAATAAACTAATAATCTTAATCGCGTAACTTTCGACGCATCTCTGCGTACACGAATATTACACGAATGATATACCCTTTGTGTCGTATCTCACTAGCAGCGATGTATTAAGATTAATTTCTAAACTCTAGACTCCGTCGTTATTATATTAAGGCTATACAATGCCAACAAAAGGGATGATGGTATAAATAATCTTCGTAGGCAATCCGTATGGGATAACCTTCACCCATCCTAAAATATATAGGATTGATGTCCGTGACAAAAAAATCATACAAAAAATCAATTGACGGAATCAGACGCTCACGCTAATAATTAATGGGACCTCTACGTTCGTCTTGTAGACGTCCTAGACGAAATTCGATCTTCGGTTTATGATACATCTCTAAACATCTAGAATGTTCGAAGTGCACGTGATTGCCGAATATACAGCAATTCGTGATTGATTAGCGACCGATTGGCCGGTTAATGCCCCTTTGATTTTCTTAAAAGACAGAGAATACTATCCATATGTATCATAAACCTAGACTTTCGACTGTCCTAGCAAATCTTAAATATAAAGAGAAAAGAAAAAATAAGAAGCATTGATTTAGCAATATCTCATGATATAAATGATTAAATAATTATATGTGTAATGATTACTAAACATCTTACAAATTGTTCTTCCACCGATTATTGATATATCCGCTTAATAAAGGCAAACTAATATAAATGATATAAATAATTTCAAAAAGTTTTCAAAACCACAGTATTTTATACATTATCATACTACATTTCAATTTAACTTGTTAACAGATTATATCTAACAATATAAATTCGTGTACACATTATGAAAGCTATTCTACAGAATACTTAACTTTTACAGTATCTTTTTTTACATTAGTGCAATTTTCTTCGTCCCATTCTATATAGTCGAACGTAAGCGGAAACATTCTATCGGTGTATATTAAGCCCTGAAAAAAAAAACAAATAATTGCATGACAATTTGTGATATCTACACAAGCATTTATCAATCAGTATATTATTACATCTCATTAACTCGGTAATAAAAAATTATACTTCATGGAGTTATTCCTGGACGAGTAAGACCACAGTTTGCTAGATTAATACCTAACGGAGTTAACCTCATCTGGTTTTCCCCTTCACATGGTTGTCTTTGTTCTATCAGTCAAAAATCATGTCCGATCTTATTTGAGAGACTTATTAGTTATTATAAATCTATCGAGTCCTAAGCAGCGCGATCGCGAAAAGTCCCAGCACATTTGAGCGCTACGGACCGCTGTCAGTATTTTCTATTTCATTGTTATCTTCTCAATAATTTTTATCGAACGAAACTTGAAATATTTATAAACTAATAGTATGCATATATAATAATACAGATGTATTTCATAAAATAACAAATATGACGAGCGCTATTTCGCCGCTTGCTTCTCTTCGCAATCGATTAAGACAAGCGCTATCGCGCTGTTCGGCATTTTTCGACTCTGTTTTTTCAAAGACCGCTGCGACTCAAACGGCTATTCTAAATTTATTTACAACCATGAGAACATCAACATAGACGAAACAAGAATTCTCATGCTGTTCATATATAAAAGACTGCTCTATAGAATGATTTTGCAAAAAGAAAAAAAGAGACCATTTATAATTCAAATGGCGGCATTCCATGTTCTAACAAATAAAATACATAATAAATTTAGTGATTGTTCTTAACATTGTCCTTAAGTATATCTACATTTTTCGATACATTACACTACAGGGGAACAGCAAAAAAATATCCTATTTTGAACAAAAAAAAAAAAAAATAATAATAAAGAGAATTTATATTAGATTAGAAAGTACTAGTAATTAAGTTATCCAGAATGAAACAATTCTATAATTATATAACTAAAGACCATTATACATATCTTACATCATTAATAAGAAAAGCTATTAAAGCTAACATATTTATTGTAAGATGGTTGAAAAAATAATACATTATAAATAATAATAATAAAACAATATATTAAACAAAAACTATAATGAATAGGAAAAATTATTTAAAAACTTAATGCAGATGTTTAAGTAATTTAACAAAAATTACTTCTTCATAGTTTTACCACTTTACGATTAAATTAAATATTAAAAGTGAGAAGTTATATATTAATAGAAAAGAATATTTATTTTTTGGATAGATCTTTACAGAAAAAGATAACTTGAGAAAATGTGCAAATTCTAAAACGCGTTTTCTTCGGAAAGTATAGATAACAATTGAAATAATAAGTGACAGAAAGCAAACTGACGAAAAAAGTGGTAACTTACTTTTAAATGGTCCATTTCGTGGTGAGCGATCCTAGCTAACCAACCATTTGCTTTCCAACAAAATGGTTTTCCAAATCGATCAAGTGCTTTGATCTGAATTTCTTTCGGCCTTGGTACTTCTGCATGAAAATGCTCGACGCTTCCGCATGTTTCATGAAATATCAGTTCTTCGGGATTTATTATCTGCATTTCTGGATTAATGAAATATGTCAACGGAAAAGGATGAATTTGACAATGTGATCGTATGGTTGGATGAATCTCTTTCACATAGTCTTCCGTTACTTCGATAGCAAATACTTGCCAGGATAAACCGATTTGTGGGGCCGCTAATCCTACTGTATCAGATTTTTTCAATATTTTATATAAATGATCGAGTACCTATAGTAAATAAATAAACATACGTCATCGTCGTAAAATGGATTGCAACATAGAAAGAACAACTTTGTTATATTATTATAATATTTTTTGGATAACTTCTCTACATGTAGTTATATTTTCGCAAGAAAAAGTATCTCACAGAGTACACAGAGGTACATATTAGAGAGAGGTAATTTCCTCTTTGATATCACTTTGGTATACTAATAATAATATTATAGTTTAGTATACTAATAAGTTTAGCTATATATTTTTCTGATACTTTTCTTTTATTAAAAAACATAAATAAACAAGTTAAAATTAATTTGAAATACTTTATTGATTTGTAACAGGAAGAAATTAGATTATTGTATTATTATTAGAATAGCTATAACAATTATTTAAAAATATAAGAAACAAAACATACCTTTTGAAATTCTACCGTATGTATCTCTTTTGTGTCGACAGGTGACGCTTTCTGTCGCAAAATAGGATTACCAACTTGACAAATGTGATCATAAGGAGGTTTTGCAGTTTCGACTGTTTCTCGAAAATATATCGAAAGAAGTTGTTTAATGCTTCGAAAACTAAGAGAACGTAAATTACACTTCTGCACATTCTTCGCACATCTACTGATCAAACTGGAATATTTGAACATTGTAATGATTACTGTTTTACAGTATCTTTAAAATCGTTTAGGACAGTCAGTAGGTTATGCGTCCACAAAGGCTACAGATATGTTGGTACTGTCTTTAGCCAAAATCGCATATATATATATATATCGTATATATTCTGTTTCGGCGCGAAAATATGATACCAATTCGCCTTAGTTAGACACAAATATTGTAAATATTTCTAAGAATTACAAAAATAATCATAAAATAGTTACAAAATTGATATAATAGAGAATTTAATAAATTATTTAATATGACCACCTATTGCACAATATTATTTGCATATGATTATAGTGGTCGATTCTTTATTCTATTTAAAGTTACGGAATATTTAAAAAAAAGTATTTTTTATAAATCTCAAAAGATATTATTCTTTCACATAATATATGATATCTGCTAATAATTGCTTTCTGTATATATAATGATATTTAATTAGTATAAATGATATATGTATATGTATTTTATTATTACAATGTAACGATATGATGTATTTTTAACGTAATATAACTTTCAATTTAACTACAATGTATAAATTATGTTTTATATGCTGTCAACGTATTTTACGCTTATTACATAATATCTCGAGTGATTTCAAAATGACAACTATCATTATGTTACGCGTATGGGTGAAAAAAAAACAAGAATATCAACATACTAATTTAAAGATATTTCATAACCTGTGTGATTAAACATTTCTTAATGTACTTACTGGATATGTTTGTGCTGTAATATTTTACATTATTTGTACTAATATTTTGTATTTTATTATTAATTTGTACAAAATAGATAATAAACAGCCAAAATGGTAATCATTATTTATATATGATTTTACAGTAAAGCTACAACTAACATATATATACTTTTTTTTGTTAGATAAAAAGTGGTACATTAAAACTAAATTGCATAGCTGGTAATTCAATTAATAAACTTAGATATTTATCAGCACAAGGTTCTGGTACAGGTAAGGACATGGGTTTAAAATTTGACAATCACAATCCAAAGCCTATTATATTACCACCTGAAACAATGCCATCGACACCATATCCAACTCCTGTGGTAGAAATACCAGGTTTTTTAAAAAGAAATCTATTTTAACTATAATCATAATGAAAGATCAAGTCGTTATTAAATTCTACGTAATAGAAGTTTATTTAGTTGACAATACTTCTATGGTTGAAAATAGAATAGACGTATGAATTAAATATTGATAATAAATTAATTTATGAATTACATATATTATTACTTAACTTAGGCCCTATAGTTGAACCTACACTTCCTCAGTCGATACCTCAACCTCAACCTCAACCAGATTCTAAACCACCTACTGAAATTCCAATGCCTAATAAAACTACAATTGCAGCCAAGAGAGTACAACAAAACATAGAAGATGATGTCTTGTTTGAAGATGTATGTATATTTATAATTATAAAATAAACCAAGCAAGTGTAAAGATTAAATATTTATTATAAATATCTTTCACATTGAAATAAGGTGGGAAACAAAGGTGTTATCATATTAAATCGTCCAAAAGCACTGAATGCCTTAAATTTGTCAATGGTTGAAAAAATATACCCGGTACTTAAAAAATGGGAATCATCTAAAAGATTAGTAATAATAGAAGGTGCGGGAGAGAAAGCATTTTGTGCAGGTGGTGATGTGAAATCTATCGTTAATACATTAAGAGAAACTGAGAATAAAATCTTAGGTGAAACATTTTTCAGAAAGGAGTATACGTATGTTATAAAATAACTTAAACAATACATTCTCATATACTTTACAAATTAATAAAATTATTTAAATAATTAAATTTTTCAAATTAAATTTTTCAGTTTAAATTACCTCATTGGTAGATATAAAATACCATATGTGGCTACAATAGATGGAATAACTATGGGTGGCGGTGTTGGATTATCTGTTCACGGTAAATATCGGATTGCAACAGAGAAAACATTATTTGCAATGCCAGAAACAGCAATTGGATTATTTCCTGATGTTGGTGGGACTTTTTTTTTACCTAGGTTGAAAGGTAAATTGGGTCTTTATCTTGGATTAACTGGAGATCGATTAAAAGGTATGAGAAATTATTAAATCTGGTAATTGGCATATTAAGAGCTTTCTCATAGCTGTGTATCATGTTGAAAGGCATTGATGTAGTACTTGCTGGCATTGCGACGCATTTCATTCCTTCCGAAAAGTTACCATATTTAAAACAAGATCTATTAACAACTGAACAATCTGATGTTAAGGAAGTCTTAAACAGGTATCAATGTATAAAATTCAATCAAGAATTCAGTTTAGCACCATATATGAATAAAATTGATACATATTTTGCTGCATCATCTGTAGAAGAAATAATACAAAGGTAAAATGATTCTAACAATGATTAAGCTATGTAGGATTGTAATTTATTACTTTAATATGTACTTAATGCTTATTTTATTTTAATGAAGATTAAAAGAGGATAATTCAGAATGGGCCAAAAATACATTGCAAATGTTATTAAAAGCATCTCCTACTTCTCTAAAAGTCACTATGCGTGCTATTCAAAGAGGGAGCACATTAAATCTGTCAGACTGTTTAAAAATGGAATATAGATTAGCGTGTACTGCTTTGAGCAGAACAAGCGATTTTTGTGAAGGTGCGTATAAGTGCATGTTTATTTATAAGTGTATACTCTTTCCTTCAAAACAATTGTACTTCGTGCAAATATATAAAGCCTATTTATATTATTATTATTATTAATATTATTATTATCATTATCATCATCGTCTTCATCATCATCATCATCATCATCATCCTCACTGTTATTACAGGTGTAAGAGCTCTTTTAATCGATAAAGATCAGAAACCAATATGGAATCCTAACAGTTTAAAAGAAGTAACAGATGCTTATGTAGATCAACAATTTACAAAACTTTTAGAAGAAAAAGAATTGCAGCTTTGAAACTGATCAGAATATTAAGGAAATGGCACAATAAATGAATATTATATAAAATATAACTCGCGCGCGCGCGCACACACACACACAGCAGACAGACACAAAGTATACATTATGTATGAAAAATAATGAACAAAATATATAAGTGTTTATAATTATTATGTTAATATATACAAATTTTATTTCCAAATCCTTTTCTAATTTTTTGTTAATCAAGTTTGCACAAACATTTATATAATTAAGGACAATCTGTGATTTTTTACAAGATTTTATTAATATCTCAAAAAATTGCTACCAAAATGTAACTACTACAATATTGATAGTTCTGTAATGAAACGTATGTGCTTCCACCCTTTTTATAATTCGTACTTGTATTTTATTTAAAAAAGAAAAAAAGAAAGTGATTTTTAAAAAGGAGAAATGACAGTGTATTAAGCAAGCAAGATGTATCACTTCCTGCTTTATTCATATCTTTACTTTTGAAGTAAAAAAGAAAAACCAAACCAAATACATTTACAACATTATAATTTTTAATTTTGAGAAATTTGCTTCAGATATTTTCAATGTAATTAGAACATTTACATTATAAAAAATAATTTTAAGAAACACTTAAAATCCTTAAATAGTTTATTACTTTATTTATCAAAATGTTTATATCATTTTTATTATGTCAAGTACTTCCATAATATAATTTGCAAAATGACAAAAATTCACAGAATTTGTATGGAATTAAAAAAATTTATATAGATTGTAGGCTCCATGTATTAAAATAAAAGAAATTAGTTCTATCACGTTTGTCATATTGTATTTTTTGGATGTTTTTTTTAAAACTTATTTGCACTGTTCTGAATCTGTTTTATTGCAGTTTATATATTGATATTCCTTTCCTACTGCACAATTCACATAAAGGATAATACACTTCTGTAATAACATCCAATATGAATCAGAGGAAAGGGAAATGTAGTAAACTGCCACAAATCTGAGTATTTAAATCATTTTATGCATTCAGTCAATGTACTGAGCAAGCCAGCGAAAGCCTTCGCCATACCCTTGTCTTTTCAGTACTGAACACATAAATAATTCCAGTGGACGACCAGATATTTCACTGCGAGAAATTTTTCCCTAGAATTTATATGTACATTATGGATTATATGATTATACATGTCAAACAAATTGTAACTATCTACCTTTCCTGTTGTTTGACCATACAGGTTGAAGTAATTTCTAAGTTCATCCTCTGATGCTGCACCTGGTTTATCGATTTTATTACCTAGCACTAAAACTGGACATGCACTAAGTTGTTCATCTGTTAAAAGTGCATCAAATTCAGCTTTTGATTCTGGTAACCGTGATGTGTCACTTGCATCAACAAGGAACACTATGGCATCCACTGCAGGAAAATAGTCTTTCCAGACTCTTCGAGCTATAAAGGAAGAATGTCTCGTTGTTTTAACAAAAATAATATTGTACAATTTAATTATAGCCAGCACTGAAACAAGTCAATTAATTATACCTTGAGGATGTCCTCCAAGATCGAATGTTGTGAACCTCATGTTTCCAATAGAAAGTTCTTCTGATGCTGAAGCATAAAAACATACGCGATACCATTATATAATGTACTATGAATAAATTTAATCACTGAATTGTAAAGTATAATTAAAAAATATTGAGACTGAATTGGCATAAATCAAAATTACTTAAAGATAAATATCTGGAATCAACTTTTTGTAAGAAATTTTTGTATTAAGCTATAAATTATATGTATATTAAGTAAAATTACATAAGAACAATTGTGTCGTATGTAAATTTTTAGATATACATGTATATATAAATTATCTTGAATATTGATTACTTGGATGCAATGTAGGCACATGTTGAGCTAATCGATCATCTTTTAGCATGTGAAGTAATGTAGTTTTGCCTGCATTATCTAAACCAAGAAACAAGAGTTTACCACTCTTCTTCCAAAGACCTAAAAATTCAAAGCAAGAATCATACACAATACACAAACAAAAATCAATGTTAAAGATATTTAACGATCTAACAAAATTTGTATGTTTTTTTATTAGGGAAAAAAAGAATATAATAAAGTCAATTCACATGCATCTTTAGCGTGACTTTATAAATATAAATATAATACAAATGTATTATATACATAGATCAAGATATATATTAAAAATACATATACAAAATTATGGAAATTATACTCACCAAGATAATTCAAAACACCTGCAAACCAGTCCCAAATGAACATATTTGTAGATATGAATGAATGTCAGCTCTACTATATACTAACTATCGAATGACTCTGCAACAATGACGAGTTGACAAGATTATTATGTGTAAGTAATTGCGGTTATAATAGAAGCCACCTATTAGATTCATTACAGCCTTGATACAACTCAAGATATATCTAAATTATAAGAAAAGCTCTACTAAAGTATATAAGTATAAATAATAGTATCAACAACTGGTTATCTATGGTCAAACAAACATTAAATCATTACCGTTTATTACATCGAAATGAAGAATGGTATTTGGAATATAATCGGTGAACGATTACAGTTGAAATTCGATAGACTTACCAGATCTCGCCTACGAATAACAGTTTTATAATGTTTAGTTCACCACCACCAAATCGCAAAATTGCAAACGGGTCAGAAAAGCGTTCGCATGGTATAATTATGTAAAACTCGTTTCTTCGTCACTGGACTAACGTACCCTATATGAAATATATGAAGCTGCAAAAGACGGAGAAAAAGTGTTTTTCTTGCTATACAAAGCACAACTTTAACGAGCCTAGTTGGCTGGCAGTTGGCACTGATGACGTCTACTTCCGTCTGCCATATTGTCAAAATAGTGCTGTTTCATAAATGCACTAGATTAATTACTTCGAATTTTATTCCATTTTTCAAGTTATCATTTTGCATATGTATGATGACAAAAGTTATATCTGTTTAGTTTTTCTTAAACCAATTTACTATATTCTGTGATTGCAACGAAGGATTATGAAAACATTTTGACGTTACAGAAAGAAAGAAATAGAATTTTTATGTACAACGAGTATTTACATTATAGTTATAAAACATATACAATATATATAGTAACTTAAACAGGTTGTCAACAATATCGTTTAGTTTTTATTATTTTATTTATATCGGGTGTTTAGAAACATAATATCCCTAGTATGTATTTTATTTGGTAATTGTCTTAACCTATTTAAGCTTGTTTTATGTACAATCACGACAATGTTAGCAAGTAAGTTATTTTTAATTTGTATATATTTTCAAAACATGGTTGTCTTAATAAACCTATATAATACATTTCACGAAGCGTATCAGAAAATTATATATGATACATAGAATTTTGTCTATAACCTGGAATGTACTTTTCGGATATGGATATATAGTTATTGGTTTTATTTTTGAATAATTTTAACTAATATCTGCAGGTTGGTTGATAAACAGTTTCCGTAGTACATATAACCATAATGCTGGATACAATATAGGTTCATACATGTTTATGCAAAGTCGCGATTATGCAGCTAGGAAAGGAACAAGAGAAAAGAGGAGGTTAAAGCTTAGAAAGAAGAAAGTTAAGGCAGTAGTTGAAAAAGTGGGATTTATTCCACATAAACAGCGTAAGAAGGAGTGAGTAATTTGTAGTTTCGAGTTTATTGTCATAGTATATATTGTTACAATGTATAGAGTACCTTGATAATTTAACAGTACGAAGGTGGAAGTTTGTCCACTTACTACCATCAATGAAAGTTGGAAGTGGAAAGCAGTCGACGATGTGTACCTAGTAAAATACCATCAGCAGCCGGTGTATTCATTAAAAGAAGCTATAGAAAATCACCGTGAAACACATCATCCAACTATGTTTAATAAGCCTAATGCAGTTGTTAATGCATTTATAGAATTAGATATGAGGGTAAAAAACGATGATTAATATTTTTATGTAGTTTTTATCATATGTCAAAGTAGACAAAGAATACTTTTCTAATAGAAGTGTTTTATAAAATATACTAGCGTGAGAAGAAGAATAGGTTTCTTGATAGATTTACGAGAATCATTAATACACCACATATATTTACTTATGGGGAAAATAAGAGAACGGTATTAGCCTTTTGCAAGAATCTCCAAGAACAGGAGGATGCTAAAAATGCTGGAGCTGACTTAGTCGGTGGTGTTGAACTGATAAAAAGGATTCAAGTAAGTTAAAGCATTATACAGTAATGGTATATAACATTATAAAATATGTATAAATATAAATGTAATTATTACAGAATGGGACATTTGCTTTCAAAGAATATGATTATATCGTAGCTCATGCTGATATTTTAACCGACTTGTTATTAGTTAGGGGCTTGCTAAAAAAGAGATTTCCAAATTTGAGAACAGGTAAATAAACATAGTCATTAAACATAAGGGCTTGTTTACAATTATTAAATTTTGAAATATCAATAACTTAAATGTTTCAGGTACTTTGGGTAATAATATGAGCCAATTAGTTAGAAAGTACAAAGATGGGATCGCATACACTGCAGAGCCTCATAATTCTTTCAAAGAATATGGTCAAATTAACGTGACTTTTGGTTTGGTAAATTCTTAACGTATAACATTGTACAAAACTTGATAAAGAATATGTATTTAACCTGTTTGTTTAATTATTAGCTTAACATGAACACACAGGAATTGGAAGAAAACTTTTCCTCGCTAATTAATGACGTTGAATCGATGAGACCAAAACGCGATGGATTATTTATCGAGAGGTACATATATGTATTTAAATTGGTAAATAATACACGAAACTTTCATGAGATAGCAAAGTAGCACAATAATGCAAACATTTAAAAACGTTGCAGAGTTCAAATTAGTAGTGAATTGTCTAAAGAATTGTTTAAAATTAACTATCAAGATTACCTTGCAACAAGTAATAAAGAGGAAACAAAAGAGCAAGAACAAGATGAAACAGCAATTATTACTACGAATTAATTGTTTGATGTACCGCAAATAAAATTATTCCTAACTATAAATTAAGCGTTATATTATTGTTGTTTACCTATTCCACAAATATATTATTTGTGTGTGTGTGTGTGTGTGTGCGCGCGCGCGTTTTTGTGTGTATGTACATACATACATACAACATGTATATATATATATATATATATATATATATATATATGCCATTAATTGGTTGGTACAATTATTTTCTACGAAATGTAATATCATAAAATTTTCCATACATAGTGTACGTATGTAGGTATATGTACATGTCCCACATTATCTTACTTTACCGTGTTAAAATAAAAAGATTTGTTCAGAACATTCTACATACACGTATTTAAGAGTATATTAAGTCTTAATTGATACGAATATATCGAATACAACATATTAAGATTTGAGGTTTAAATATTTCGGGGATATAATATGATAATAGACTCTATTTATATATAAATATTCGTATATAAATATATTGATGTATGCAAGTAGAGAGCACGAATATGAAAGGATAAGACGAAGCGAAGTGAAGCAAAGGTAAAGAGAATGGAGAATGGTGAGCGATCGTGGTGGTGAATAGAGTGGAGGGGCAACGGCTTACCTACCTGCCCGGTTGAGAGCTCAGTCGGTGTCCGCCAGGTTGAAAATCCGTGACTTCTCCTCGTTTCGTACGTGACTTTTCCCATTTTTATTAAAACGGCGCGAGAAAAGTCGAAAAAAAAGATATGAAATACAGCGAAACATATAGAGCTGACAACTACTCTTTATTCAATGCTGGTTAAAACGTCCGTTGATGAAATTGACGATGAACATCAGATTTTCTTAAATTAGCAGAAAGTCAGGAAGACGTTAGACAAGGCTTTTTCTGTGCAAACTCGATTACAGTGGATGTGAGTGCGCGCTTCGATACATGCGCGATCCCACGCGTGTCGCAAACAACGTGTGTGTGTGTTTACATATGGTGATCTGTGTCGACTGTGTAACAACCAACAAGCAAGAATTGTGATTTTGGATTGCAGCAAATTCGTCGACGACCGATCAGTGTTACCGGCTATTTTATAGACATGCTTGGGTTCGACAGCAGACAGTAACACTAGGTGACACACCGGCGTATATAACACACGCATGAGCATACACTAGCGCACACAGTTATGGTAAGTACATATATATACTACTTATGAGAATGTGTCCAGTTGTCCAAGTACTGAAACTCTGTTCGACGTGATAGACGTTGTAGGATAAAATCATTGTTTCATTGAAATATCTAATTTAATAAATTTTATTATTTATGTTTAATAACGCATTTAGCCGATTGTAAGAATCATGCATATATTATATATAATTTATTTTCAAAACTATATATTTTATTCATTTTACGTATATTACGCCTGAAAAGAGAAAAATGCTTTATTCTATACATAGCAGATGGTAGCAGCGTGCATTTGAAATGCGTTTTTTGTTTAGCTTTACAATAGGAAAGAAGAGGAAGGGAGAAGATTAAATAGAGTGAAATACAAAGAAATTGATATTTTTCTATAAAATATATCATTCTAAACTGAAATTGTATTATATATATATGTGTGTGTGTGTGTGTGTGTGTTTGTGTGTGTTAAATTGCAAAGTTGAAGCTACAATTCGGTGGTACGACTTTATCCGAGATGTATCGAAAAATAGTTAAATTTACGCATTGTTGTATCGAAAATAAAAAAAGGGAACTCGTGTATAAAATCAGGTATAAAATCGCATCGTTCACATGCTCTTTTTTCACTTATCATAGGTAACGTGTTAAAATTGACGCAAAGAATAAAAAGAAGTTGTGAGTGAGTTGGAATATTGAAGCTGGTGTAATGGAATATTTGAATTGAGATAGTTAAATCGTGAAAAATCCAATAGATTCATTGAATCGTACTTACGTTATCCTATCGTCAATAGTTGGCGCTGTGTACCAAACGTTTGATCGCTTTCGAAATAAAGTCTAAAGAAAAGAAGAAGAAGGTAATTAAATATTTTTGTTGCGATATGTATTCATCATCTGTCGTACATTTTACGACTCGAATCGTTGCGAATTCCTTATCGATTGAGATTTGATGAAACCGGTTGTATCAAATGTAAGTAGCGATTATTACAATCAAATTTGTGACATGCATCGAGTTTAATTATAAGAGGTATAGAAGTGTTTGGCACAAATCAAGTATTTCATCAACTGTGAAATTGAATCGAATCCGGCAGGTGAAAGCGTTTTGTTGCTACGTGGAATCGAAGCATATTACGAAGAAGTAAATGCACGTATGTCGAATCCTTGTATGCACAAGGATTGTATGTACATGCCAACACGTGCTACTCGATGGGGATAAAGATAACAAGTCAGAAGCAACAATCGTTCATTCACGTTGCTGGTAATGACAGGGTTGCGAACACGTTCACTCTTTGATTGACGTTTTATTTTATTATGACGTTTGGTTAAACAGTATCGATAAATTGTTTTTTTTATCGTGAATACGGAAAGGTTAAGTATCAGTATAAAATCGATCATTTCCAAGATCCAACTTTTAGACTCTTAAGTTTATTAGTATAGGTATAAGTTTATAAGTTTGTTAGACTTTTAGTCTAAAGATAAAAAAATAATCTCGACGAGTGTTTAGAGTATATTAAGTGACTTTTTAACATCACACAAAGTCTTTACGACTCTATAAAAAGATCTATCGTCTTCGTATAAATAATCTCTTGAGTTTTTCTTTAATCATTTATCGAGGCTAAATTGTAACACTTTGTTCACATAACAGTATCCAACATCGATATTGTCACGATTCAACGACAGTTTGTACCGATATTATGAAATTGTTCTTTTCTATACGCGTATTCTTAACGAGTTGTTCGGTTAGTCATGCGTGTAGATTGCTGCAAAACTTCTACAAGCTAATGCAAATGATACCTTTAGGGCTACGTAGGTATCTTTGGTTTGACGTTTCCTTTTCCTGTCTCCACCGACGCGCGGTTGTACCTACTCTAATTGCAACGTAATTATGCAATGCGAAAGAATTCCCTCTGTACTGTGTAGTCTGTGACCTGTAGTCCCTGTAAACATTTGATTCCACGCATCGTGATGCCTATAAAAAGTTACTAATTAATATTATTGTGATACGCACGGAGTAATTATGTTAAACCGCAAACTCTATTCTTCCGCCTGTCTTGACAATCATAATAAATATTGTTTCATCGTGCTGTTGGCGTATCATGAAAGTCTAGACGAGATACAGCAGCGTGGTTTGATCGTTCAATGGCAGACGGTGGCTTCTTACTCTTTTTCCTCTTAATCCACCTTTGAACTCGATTTTCTTTTTTTCTTTTTTCACTCTGGGAAAGTTAGGAGGCAGCGCAAATTCCCTCGAGTTCCAAGACTCATTCAGTCCCCAAAGCGACTCGCAAACCTCGTATCGGAAATCTCTTATCTCTGTAAATCTGAGAACAATCTGCACACATAACGAAAGACGCTTAAGTGGAAATTCTGGCACTTGCCCTCCAATTAAATAACATTTCCTTTATCCATACAACGATAATTCGCTTATAATTTTTAGGCTACTATTTTTCCGTAAATACATGACTAGAGACATGTGTAGATCTACATAGAAGCATTCTATGCGGCGGTACAATTAAGTAGATAGTGCGCGAGAATTGTGCGAGTGATTTTATCCGATTCTATCTCAATCAATATTTCTGTAATTTACCTTGTTCCGCATCGCGGTTATCTGCTTTTCCGCGTATACCTGTATCTATTCTATCTATTGCTGCAAGTAACAAGAAGCGAGAGGATAATAATCCCCATCTGACTTTCTATCAATGTGATCTTCATCCGAACAGCCAACCTGTAACAGAATGTCCGTACGTGATCGTGATAGCGGCATATGTGTGTGCCTGTGTGTGTGTGTGTGATTTACTTTCGTTACCGTTACCTGGCATAGTTACGAACCTTCTAAGATGTACGTATTACGTTCCGAGTAGTTGAAATATCTGGTCTTTTCGTTGAACGAGTAATAGAAAGAAAAGTTGGAAATAACCACGATCGATCGGACAAAGGGGGAAAAGGAGAAGAAAAGCTGGACGATATACGTATAATTCGCGTTAAGATATAACATGTTAAACCAAAAGAGGGACAAAAGTGCAAGGGGTTAACGTCGATCGCGACAAGTTTTTCTCCGATCGACAGTCTCTGATAGAAAACCTGCCTATCCACTTTGCCATTGGTTTCAGACGTCTCCTGTGGTCAACTTCTAAGTGGATTCGCGTGTACTTGTGATTCTTTCGGTTAAATCATGTGGCACGCACAATCTCGAAATCATCGGCCATGGCAGTGTTTTATCGTTGTTTCTTAAGAAAGAACTTTGCTCGATTGTTGTGGAAATTGATAAAACGTAGTAGGTGGAAAGGGAACGCGTAAAAGGGATCAACAGGTATCGGCCTTGGAAAAATGACAGATACGAAATGGTTATCGTATTAGAGTCGACCGGTTTTTCTTGTTGCCGACTTCCTTCGTGCGACATATACTGTTTCCTCCGATTCGACGACGAGTGGCACTCCCAATTTGTTATCCGAATCCTTTTAAAAGCAAGATTTTTTTGTTTTTTTTATTTGGTAGACTATTTACAATCGATTCTCATTGAGAATTATAAGTAAATACTTTTGACGTGGTACTGTAACTTGGATTATAAGAGTTTATAGTATGTTTGATTCTAGTTGAATCTAATGCTTCGATCTAAAGAGTATTGTCTTTTTAATCTGCGGATCTGGTCCGTTGTGTCAAGCAATTGGATAACTAATGGGTTTTGGCGGTTGTTAACTCTTATATTATATCTGTTTCTGAACTTGGATGTTTCTTCTTTAACTGTGGGTATCTTAAGGTCGCGATGTATTGTTTCGTTGGTAACATACCAAGGATCTATTAGCATCTATTAAGGATCTTAGAGTTTTTGATTGGAATAGTAATTAAAAGCAAGATGGCAGACCAAAGTGTTCAACTTTCCGTAAAGCGTGCTCATGTACTTATAAAATACAAACTTTAGGTATCAATGAAGTCGAACGAGATGCGAGGATATGGAACGTGATAATGGGCATACGATTGAAAATAATTGTTCGCTTTCGTAATTTTCTTTGTTTTTTTTTTTGTCGTAATTTATAACGTTTTTGATGAAAGGTATTTAGTTTGCATGTAAACGTTTCGGAGAAAATGCTAGAAAAACTGGTCTGTTGAACCAGAGAAAGCGAAAGCTGAGTGCTACTAGTTCTATCGGTATGTTTTTATATTTTGTCTGCTCGATTATTACATAAGACCGTTACCACGGACGCGTACAAGTACGATTGGTAAATGTAAATTCGGCCGGATCACCAAAACGAGTCGATTGAATTATTATGATTATAAAATGTCAGGAGTCGCATACACCTATCCCATAATTGGATAACGCGAAAGTCGTAGATATTCGGTCGTAAGTTGTACCTGTGTTTCGACGAAACGTTCGTTTCACTAGGAAAGCTGTTATTAGAAAATCGAATACGCGGACTTGTACAACACAAATCGATTTTAAGGTCGTTGCCGTATAAAAAAACTTGGATTACATTCGAGATTTCAAGGAAAATCAATCGAAACGAAGTTGCGCGAGAATTCGAATGTTTCGACTATTTATATATTCGACTATAACGTTTCTATAACGTCGACTATAACGGTCATTAAAGTGGAACTAAATAAAGAATTACAGAGACGCCGAACGACGAATGTGTTGCAGGCGAGTATACGTACGATTTCGATGCATAGGATAGATAAAGAGACGAGTAGAATACGCACGTAGCTGTAACAAAAGAGCGAATTCTCATAGAGATTGAATTAATTTGGTAGGTACATGGCTTTTTCCCACGTCTCAGACATACTGTTTTCGCGTGTTGGAAAACGTGTGACAGCGATCGCTGAATCTTAGATGCACCACCGAGATAAACGTGGTCTTCCTGCTTCTTAACAAACTCGGCGTTAACAGCTGTCTGGAATCAGGACGTAAATGCAGATATAAACGCTACTTGTGTAAATTTTCCATCGTACATAGGTTTCTTGAAAATCGTCGTTATTAAACGTGTTATTCGTTGTAATATTGACACGATTACGCGACACGATATAACTTTGGCGAAATTATTGTCACGTTATACGTTGCTTCGATCTTAACGTATTCGGCATCGCAGTCTTTCGCCGATATTCTGCTTTTTTCGAAACGTTCGAACGTATCGCTGTTATTACTTAATCGACTAAATCGTCCGTGTATTTCTGCATATTCGATTACTTGGACGTTGAACGACGGTCGATACAGTACTCGATAGCTTCGTGAGTCATCGTTGTGTATCGTTTCACGGTACAATTTCGTGCCATGGAAATCTAGTTTCGACTTGATTGTGTGTTTTTTTTTTTTATTCCAATAAGAAAATTCTATAACGAGCGTATCGCCACTCTATAACCAGCGTTACCAAGAAAATTTCATGGATCGCTTGCAATTTCTCTTGGATCTTTGGATCATCGTGTGAAGTCGTAAATGATCACGAATGATCTACTGTGGCAACGAACGCAGTTTTACGCTTAGCTTCGGGAGTCGTTTCACTCGACGCGGCTTGGCACGAGATTTTACTCTGTTTAGATTTTAGATCATGCATCACCTTCTTCTCATCAACGTTAATTAGCGGTGCAAAGACAATGTACCGCAATATCCTCTCGCATGAGATATTCTAACATAAAAGTTGGATATTGTTAGAATGCGTGTTTGCACACCCACAGATACGACATTTAGCTGTATCCATCGTTTCAAGTTAATTGCCGTCTCTTGTTCTAATTTAGCAGAACCGAATATCGTATATAATTACGTAAGCGTGCCTTTCTTCTTTAAACTAATTCTGTTTTTTCAGATACTTTACTGTAACTGCTGAAACTGGGAATACGCGTGTATAAATGTTGTATTATTAACTTATCAAAGACAATGTGAATATACGTAGAACGTAGAATGAAGTTGACCGATGATCAAACTATAAGCGTTTCTCTTACGAATGCATGCTACCGTTCTTTTATTCTTTTTGAACGCGTCTCTTGTATCGACAAGTAGCTATTTCGAATTCGTCGAGAACGATTTCGATTTCGCGAATTTTCATATCGCTGCTATACCTGATTGCTGTTCCAAATGAAATTATAGATACGAGTTGCATAATTTTTGGCGGAATGCGAACGACGCGAGCGCGTGCACGAGCCTTGATGACTAGGAGCCAAATATAATCGTGTACACGCGTTTCAACGTACGGAAAGAAACGGATTATACGAACGAATGTACAATGTACAGTTAGACGAATTGGCCAAGTCGAAGAAGAGGTATCGCGAGCCGTAAGGAGGCAAAAGGGGAAGAGGAAGAGGGGCGAACGTTGGCGTGGAAAGGAGGCCATGGCACCGTGGTGACTTGACCGTCGTCACCGTTATATCTGCGCCTACTGCGAACCACCTCGGTTCACCTTGATTTACGACTAGTTTCGACGTTACGTTTGACCTCTGCATCCACCTGTTCCGAGTGAACACAGCAGTGCATAGACATAGCAGACCCCGGGCAACAGGTATTAGCCGAATAGGACACGCGGAGAATAAATTAGGACAGCGTTGATACTCCAATCGCGAAGACAGATTGCTGTAACGTGATGTTGAAAACACACCTTTTTCGTAGAAAGAAACTATTTCTTCGAAGCGAAATCGTCGAATCGAAATACGTTTACGTGAAAGAGGAGAGAATGCAGGATGAAATATGGAACATTAAGCGCAGTTGGAGAATGTTGAAAACTTTGTAGATACGTACACATAGATAAGTTTGAGATTAGGCGATCTTTCGATGCAAAGTCTTGCAAAATTGAACGATCAAAAGTTGCGAACCTTGCTGCCTATCGTGTTTTTCATGGTTCTTGTTCGCTCCTGTAAGCGTCCTTCGAAGGTGCGAAGCAAAGCGTGTTTCGATCGTTTTTTTAGCTTGTCTGATTGGTCGCCCCTTGTATCGCGTCGCGTCATATCATGGCGAACAACGAAATAAGTGGCTGTAATGAATTCTCGGTGGCTAAAATATCTCTACGGAACGAATGTCGCGTCGCAAACGGCGACAGCAGTCGTGTATTATTTATATAGGAACGATGATTGGAAAGCGAATACGGAACGAAAACGCAAACGATCGATTTGGCAAATTACTTCGTACAGATCGATGGTTGCTTAATTAAACGATCTAATGATCTAATGATCTAATGATCTTCTCTATTGCATTTACTATGTAGTTTCGAAGGAATGCGATCGTTCGTAGATTTATTTTCTAATTTCTAGTACGCTCGGTTTCGGAGAAATTGCGCGATTGTCGTACACGCAGAGGCATTCCCGTGATCGTTCGTTTCTGATTTTCATTTTTCCCCGTGGTCTCGTTCCTCCTTTTCATCGCGATCAAACGAAAAATGATGTATGGAGTAGTATTTGCAAGTAATAATAACGAACAAACACCAGAGCATGATATATGCAGCGGGATTTCGTTTATCTGTACTCAATTAATCAGAACGAATCCCTGTCCGACGTTTGATTTACCGAACTTACCGCTCAGCTCCTCTTACGCCAGACGTTCCACTTAACCGTATGCAAGTACAGAGTACGTGTATCGCGATACGTACTATTCGATTAATTTTTTACGTAATTAGATCGAGCGGTTATTTGCCTTGATATAAATTATGGAATAGAGAAGAATTCATTCGCCGAGTATCGTCGAATTATAACCTTTGAAATTTCTTACTTCTGAAACTGAATTATATCTTAGGAACGTTTATATCGAGCCGTGGAGCCGTCTCTCACAACACAATGCCGTTCAATCCGCTTTCCCCACTCTATGGCCAGATGGCCAGATCTCCCAAATTGTTATTTCGTTAAACGTAGTGCTACTATCTATTTCAAATAAACGGATCAACGACATCGATGATAGCTTTTTATCTATTCTTTTATAGCTTTTATTAGCTTGCTGTGGAAAGCGAATGTACGTCTTCCTTTATAACCCCATAGATTTCCTGCAATTCGTCCTCCTGGTAGACGTTCGGTAGGTTGCTGCATCGGTTCAGAGTACAACGTCGGGCTAATTGTTTACCTGATCCTCTAGAACTGTAGGAAATGCCGTCGCTAATACATACTATTCGTATACTTTCGTACACTAAACGTATAAAACGAAGAATTTTGAGTAGGCCGGTGTTTGAAAATGTATCAACTTGCATCGGAGAAGTTCAAACATTATTCTCATATGCGTAATTCTTTGTCGTTGTGTAATTCGATAAAATCGAAGAAAAAGAATTTTCGCAACAAAAAATATCTGTTCGCTTAACTCGATTAGATTAAGATTAGATAAAGATGGCGATAAACTGACTACGATGCGTTAATTAAGTTTTTAAGAAAACAGAGTCTAAATTGGAAATTATGAGAATAGTATTGGACACTGCATTCGTTGAAACGTTTGTCAATCAGTATGGACCGATCATAAAACAGTCGGAACAAATTGAAAGGTATACGCTTGCTTCTAAACTCGTTTCTGTATGTTACGGAATGTCTTCCAGATCGAGTCACCAATTTACGTATTCCTTTCTTTAGAGGGGCGCGGTGCTTTTAACCATGCTGCTGGCTACTGACCGTGCCCATTGATCGTGATTGTGAGATACACAGGTTGTAGAGTAGGTAGCCAGATGCAGGACACGAGCAAGGGATAAGATGGGAAGAGGCTAGATTATAGCCGGGCGCGGAGAAAAACGAAGGTGAAGGTAAAGACGCGCGAAGCCAGAAGTCGAGTCGAAATTCCTGTGTGAAAAGGAATCACGATCAAAAGAACGTACGCGAAAGGTTCCAAAGGGAATGAATTTTTCAAGATTCTCGTCGACGACTTTTCATACGTAGTATGAAATTCGCCGATCAAGTCGAAATTTTGTCCAAGCTTTTCGAAAAACGGCGAAAATGGCGAATGTTATCGTCGGAATACTGTAATAATCGTACGCGAAAATATTTTACGCGAGTATAAAATGTTTGGATAATTTCAATGGGACTTTCGCTTTAAGATCGATCGCCAATAGCTGAGAAAAGTTAGGAAATTGGCAAGAAAATTATGTATACCGTCTATCGAACATATTTCGCTAATCGAAGATAGATTCGGTTGTATGTCAGTTTTTATTAAAAACGAAAGTATATTTTATTAAAAGTTTAATAAATCATATATCTATCTATAATAATAAATTATGTATTTTATTAAAAGCGAAGATATATTTTACGTTCTACTAAATAATAATCTCGGAATTAACGCGTAAAACACATAGGTATATGATAGATAATGTAAAATATAAATGTAATAGATGCGTAGTAAAGAATTCTCTTGGATATTTTCTTAAATTTCTTAAAGTTATAATTTTCTGCTCTTCTTTTGTTATAATATCTTACCTCGTACCTATGTAAGCATTAATTAATTTCGTAATATCTTCCAAGTGTTTCTCGCGTAAGAAAGATACAGAATTGTGGCTTCCTACCTAAGGTTCACAGTTCCGTGTCGAACGGTGCGCGATCAACTCGTATTTCCAACCACGATCACCTAAATGTTTAATCATCGGACAGGAAAAGAAATTTACCCGTATCGTGTGTCTCATAGATATATCGAATTACAATTATCGCACGGAGTTTCAAAGAAGGGGCCAAGTTGCTTGTTACTTGTTACGAGTCCGCGATACCCCTGACTCTTGTCACCTCCATTTTCAGTAGTTAAAAACCTAAAATACAGGTCAGATCCATGATCCGTAGTAGCACCGTCTTGTAGCTGCTGCGTTGTTCGTACAGCCGGCGTCGTCGTTACGGCAATTCTACGCGAACTTTCAACCACGAACGCTTCTTAAGCAATTTTTCTGATTACTTAGAAAGCTGGACGTGGCACCTTGGACGTGGAAGATCTTTTAATACCTCGTTTTTAAAATCTTTTCCTGTATGCGTAAGCGCGTAACCGTCGCTCGGCCTACCTCGGTTTCCAAAATACTCGCAAAAACCTGTCGATACCAGCACAGTGAATTCTGCCTATAATTGTGCGTCCGTGACTGCGTTCGTATGGGTCATTATTGGTTGCCGATCGCCTCCTCGCCCTAGCCGGATAAAATGCCAAACCTATATGTTTATAAAGTATAAGTAAAAGATAAGAATTAGGTTAGCTGGAATGGCCGTTTTTGCGAATATCTCGCAAACTAATGGCGATATGGATAGCGACATGGACAGCGATATGACGAGATATCGATAATCGTCGGTTTGTTATAATATCGATTACGCTAACAATCAATTCCATTGGCGCGTGAGGATATCTACACTTGTGCCGGACTACGAATATTTATGCTATCCGACTTGAAATAAACATATAGTACGCACATTTTACGCGTCATTTTATTTTTCTCTTAGAAAAAGTTCTCGTTCGTTATACGATCCGTTAAATTAGAAGTTTAAATTGCACAGTACCGTACTATCAGTCGTTACACTTTTAACGAATATGCACCGATTTCTCATTATAGCTAATTGATTTCGTCTTACGCAAAACTGACGCAACTAGCCTAGCTTGCTCTTTACTCGAGCCGAGCAATTAAAACCTCTCGTTAAACCTGATTGTGCAAATGACAGTTAGCCATCGTTAATTTCGTTTTCCTTTCGATCCACTCGTTACTCGTTTCGCGAGCATACGGCCTGACCCCATTATCTTTTCAACGGATGAAACGGCTCTTTCTACGAAAGGATCGTTTGCCCGTGGCATCGAGATCGGCGACGATCGAAATAAGCGGTACGTAAAGTTTCAATGATTTCGTCTGGTCCGATCTTTGTACATTTTCTTAATTAACGAGTTAATTAGCGAGTGTCACTATTTTCGTAACGTGGCCAGAACCGTGGAGAACTGCCGATATACGATACAGTTGGATGCCTGGAAGCTTACTTGTAATTAACTTTCGATTGTTCGAAGGTGTATATAATATCGCCGGGTTATCGTAACGTCAACAAATATTTACAACCGACTCGGGAAACCTGAACCGCTTTGCATACGACACCACTGCCAAAACAAAGGAATATGAATTTGTCACGTAGGCATAAGACGAGCAAACATCTAGAAGGGCTGGGTCTTGATCGAGGCTTCAGTCTTTCGGTAACGGTCTAATCGTAAACTTGTACTCTTATTATAGAATAAAGGTATCTCGAACTCTGGTTCGAGAACCCAACATTCTTTTAATTATTATTTCCCTCTTATTTTTACGCGACATTATCGACGACAGTTGAACGTTAAAAGGTAAATCGGTGGTGGTTTTTAAATTGTCGATGTATAGCATATACGTATGTAGTGCGCAGGGTTATCTTTTAACAATGGCTGTTGGCAACGAGCTTGAGCGGATATCCTGGGCAGCAGCGAGGAAAATATCTTTCTTACGGATGGATGCATTCATCAACCGAATTACCTTGAGAATGCAATTAGCTTTCGGGCACCACCGAACCATCTTTCACTGTATGTAGATACGTTCGTACGGATCGATGTAGCGACGATGTTGTCACGTAATTTTTGGGGTTAGTTGATGAAAATAAAAAGTAGCTGAGCCGTAACACAACTATTAATTTTGTTTTAATTAAACTTTATTACGAATTCAGCAATCACAATGTAACACACACTGAATTAACATAAATCACAATTCACTCCAACCACGTTATGTAAGACTTAGTTACAACGATACGTTAAGTACGCGACTGTTATAAGGGTAGAGACCGGTATAGATACGTTGACTATTCTAAGGATACAGAATAAGCGAGTCTTTCTGGCGATACCATGTGTGAGGAAGGCTAGGGGGGTGGGTGTGTCTAAGGGACTATCGGATTTGTCGATGACAATTTTGGTTAAGGAAGGGAGGGCAGTAGACACCGTCTCCGATTGGATAATAAGACGGTTGGTGAACTAGGAAGGGTTTCAGCCGCCCTCGCGAGAAAGTTGCTAACGGAACATACCAGATGCGAAGAAAACCAACTTTCTAAGCTAACACGTGGTAGACAATAAACGTAAAGGGAAATCTAAAACAGGAAATACTCGCTTGGTCCGAAGGACCTTAACTATGAAAATGCCAAGACCCAAGTGGTGGGTACTTAAGACTATCGAGGGTGCGCACCAAGAATGTGCAGACATCTGGGTGCCATCCTGTCCGCGGTGTGTGGCCTGGTCTCTGATGTGAATTGACGTTACAATGTCAATATCGCGAGGTGAATGTGAATTCCTTTGCAGCGACTCGTGATAAATGTCAAGTAGAGCTGCCGCGTCGTTTCTGCCGCGGTTTTACAGATTTCTCTAAGTAATTGTTATTAGCTCGTATATCGAGTGCATATTATACGGTAGTAGCCATTTTTTTTTTGGTTATCGCGCTATTCTCACAGGACATTAACGTAATGTTCAAAGTACGTAATCGGTATTGCAAGCGTTCGAACATTTTCTGCGCCGCTCTTCCGAATCGCATTCCTTTTTCGTTCGTTCAGTGTCGCTTGTTAAGCTGATCTTTCCCTTATGTTAACCGATTTGCCAGTTTGGACACGTCAGCGCCATTATCATCGCATCAGTTTCGCATCGATGCGAAATTGGCTTGCATTATCGTTTAACTCGTTCCATTTAACAAAATCGAGCAATTTGCACCAGATGTTGACACGATGATTGTTGTGATTTTCGATCTAGATCCTTCGGATTCTGTTCGGGTTATCGGCGTAACTGCGACGGCGTGGCGTAATAATGGAGTACGTGATTTCTCCACTAGACTCTTTCCTTTCGTCCCACGGTTCTTTCCTTTAATTGTATCGGAAACTTGCTGCTGGAGCAACTCTTCTCTGCTCTTTCCGATGTAAAATTAAATCTTATCCGTGCTATCAACGACATACCGATCCGAACCAAGTACCGATTCTTGATCTCATTGTTTCCGATAGAACGTGCATGTTGATCTTATAGGTCTTATTATCATAATGTTACATCCCCGTTAAGGTAATTAAGCTGTTGTTGTTACGATACATTGTTAGAACGCAAATGCGAATGAATCGTGATGCGAACGTCGTGCTGTTCATCGTGTCGTGCTACACATTTATGCGATTCGATAAAACTTAAAGATTGATTGCGAAATGATTAGACGAGCTAGTAAAAACGGTGTACTAACGACAATTTCCAAGGAAGGTAGTGCTCGTTAATGGGAGAAAATATTCGCACGAATGAAAATTATAAGTCCGCTAACGAGTTGGCGATTTGTTAATTACGGCGATCGGATAAAACGCTCGACACGTTTGGATTTTACGATTTACTTTTACGCTGGAACATGGCAGTACGTTATGATTAGTTGTAGCAAAGTTTCAGAAAATTTGGCGTTCAAAGTAGATGATAAATAACAATTACTATCGATGTTACGTATTTGTTATTTGATCTTTTATTTCATTTTATTTTAAGCGAATAATTTAGGATATCGATGTACGAATTTCGAATTGAAATATTACGAGACGATCGTTGTCTCATACCTAATTTCCAAGAGTTGCGTGTAAATCCATCCGATATCCAAAGTTACAGGAACTATAAGGTACGAAAGACGTTACGTCGTGTAACAGGATTGTCCAAAGATCGATCGTATTCGCGAAACTATGTACACCAAGCATCGTATCTCAATCGATAACGTGTCTATGATAATGTGCTGCGGAATTGAAACTGCGTCCTGCGGAATTTAAGCGAACCGGATAGAATACAGCCGCGTTGCGTTTAATTGTACGCCTTTGGTACGTGTGCTTCGCGTGTTCGTCATTAATATACGACGATTAATCTGTTGAATTAATCTGTGCGATGCATCACGCTGAAGGATGTTATTAAAGCTAGGTTGCGTTAATTAGAAGTAACATGGAATTGGCGGGGAACTAGAACGCGATGTGTATAAAGGGTAAGATAGATAAATAAATGTACATATAGATGGGGAGAGAGAGAGAGAGAGAGAGAGAGAGATTCGATCATCCGGTGAAATTTAACCGATGCGTTTCGTAAAAACGAAACCAGCAGCAGATTATCTGTGCGTATTCACGATCTGCGTTTCAATTACCTCGATACGGAGACCCGCTTGCAATCAAGTTACGAAGTCACCCGGTGCATCTCATCCACGTGACTTATATAACGCATGCTCTCCTCGAAAACTCGTCTCGGTGTAAAAACTCGGGCGTTACGAGTTAATTGCGACTCCTTTCGGCAATAGCATTCGGTTGTGAGAATATTTCGACGTTCACACGGATACGCCTTGAACGCGTTGCGTCATTGGGTGGGAACGATGATGCGAGACAACGAGGACAATGCGAAGTAACTGCGAGAACCGAGAGACTGTTTTACGAGGGCGATTATTTTCGTGACAGTGATCTGTTTCGACCGCGTTCGTTTTAACAGAGGAAGGAACGTCAGTTGCGACTGTCTTTCGATGCTTTGACTCGGTTCAGTTTCGGTGGGTGTCGCGCACCGATTATACGAAATAGCCATTTGCACGTGGACTCGTTCACGTACCGCAAGAAGGATGCCTGTTGCAGTTCTCGCGCACGGACAATGCCATTCCATTATTTCTGCGTTCGAGAGCCACGCGAATATGTACCATTGTAACCATGATGGAGTAAACGCGGGATGAATGGTAGCGAGATTGTACGATAGGCGCACGAGGTTGTCCGATGATACCGTTGTTTACGCGCGGGGGACAATAAGCAGGTTAGAATAGACGATGACTTATTCCGCGGTCAGGAGACAAGATGCGAATCGCGTAGCTCGTCTTTTTGACGTATGTAAATGTTTCTTTTGCCGTCAGCTTTTCTCTCCTCTTGGCGGACGTTAGCTTCATTGGTATATACGAATATTTATCGATTTACTGGCATTGAAAGACGCTAAAGCATTTTAATATCGTAATAAGTTCGAAGGCTAGATGGATAGCATCTCTAATTCGAAATGTTTTGACCAATCGAATACGCAAATAGCGATCGCGGGTCTTGTGTGAATTAATTGTGCGTGACGCGACTTTACGACTTCGTGGCAAACTGTTCCAACGATCGGATCCTCCGTCCACGTCTACGACTTTACGTCTACGTTAAACAGCGTGGCGCGTTAACACGTGCTCGGAATGTAGACGAGTCTCGCGTGGATACAAGGTGTACGATCGGTTCGTGTGATTCCCGCACAACTGCAATCGGAGTTCCGTTCTTCTGTACGGAAGACACGCAGGTCCTTCGGCTTGGTCGATGCCGATCTTGTCGACTTGGACGGTATTACAAGAGGAGAATTAATGGCTTAAGAGTGTACGGTACCTGCAACCTCTAACTTTAAGTTACTCTTTTTCGACGTAATTAAGTCCATCAAACCTGTTAATCTCAATCACCGACTACAATTGCACACCTCTTTTCAATCGGAATAAATGTTTCAATTTACCATCGACTTGCTAAATCGTATTACACGCATCGATGATTCTTTGATAATTTTTTATACTCGAAGTAAAACAAAGTAAGTTTGAGTCTTACTCGTTAATTATCTAATTGTCTATATATTGGGTTAACAGAGACATCCACAGTAGGATATATGCATACGTATATGATTTATAGAAAAAAGTCTGCTTGAAAAAATCGATACTAACGATAGACGATAAATGATAGATGTACGATATACACGTTACTCGATATTAGTAATAACTTTCTGAAGGTAAGCGATTGAAAGGATTTATCGTAGTTTCGAAGAATTTATTCGAACAAGTTGATAGCGTTATTACTTTAGAGAGGAAAAATGAAACACGTATGAACGATACCTAGGTCTAGGAAAAAGTACAGCTTCCTTTTCGGCGCAGCAGTACCGTCATCGAAACGGGATGTGGTTAAGTTCAAGGAGCCAATATAAATATGTTAGATTTATCGGACATGTAATAAAAGTACGAGTTGTTGTATTTGAATATTTATGACAAGCTGTATTTTACGTCGAATGGTGGCAGGAAGTACGTCCAATCACCAACGCTTGTTGTCCTTTCGAAAGGTGATGTCTCTGCTCGCGGTCGAGTAAAGCGCTGTGACAACGACATAACGTATAACGCGTATCGAGCCTTCGATAGGACGATTCTAGATATCGCGATAGTCGCTAGGATGGCTTGGCATTAGGCAGCGATACCAGTAGGTCGAAGGTTGCTGATGTGGCGTACAAAAGCTGCGCAACAGGTACAGATCTTCCTCGGTGAAAGTTCTTTCGCCATGTTCCGACGCGTATCGTCATCTCCGTCGAGTGAAAGTCATCTGTTAATTAAATCTTTTATTTGTGCCTTATCGAGAAAACTCGGTGCCAGTTGTTAATCTTTTCGCTAAAGTTTCTACGCGATTCTAAAACTATGCGATTCTTCGTTATTAATCATCGACACTAAGATATCGAGTCTTATCTAGAAGTTGGATCTTTTGTACAAATATTTCTAATTTTTTCAAATTGTTTAACCAATTCTCGTTCAGCTGGCTCAAGAAATTCCTTCGACCGCGCGTCGTTAAACGATTGTTCGGCAGTCGTGAGTTAATTATTTATCAAATGAATTATTAATGCGATGAAACGGAACTTGCCGCGTCTCGGGCGCGTTGCGATTGTCTCTTATTGTATTGCTCCTTACGCGACGTCATAAAAGGAACATTAGTCATCGTAGGTCAGGAACGCGATCGCTGTATATCAAACGCAAGCCGAATCTAAATCACGAGTTTCACGCTTTATTGTCTTCGAATCAGTCATCGTCGGGTCATTAGGTGCTTGCCAACAAACGTGCACGGTTCCTTTTTACGCAGTAGGAAATGCTATTATCTTCCCTAAAAGTCGAATCAACGGATAGATGTCTATCACCTCATTCAAATGCACCGATATAGTCGGACATTTGTACATGCAGCTACTTAATTTGGATTCATAATTTTAATAAATGCAATTGCACGACGGAACGGAATACGTTCCGTCATAAATATTCTAGCTAAACGTCGGTTGAGTAAAACGGCAGATTTTATAATCGAAGACCGTTTGGAACGTAACTTGTGTGTGTGTGCGTGTGCGCGCGCGCGCGCGCGCGCGTGTGTGTGTGTGTGTGTATGCATGCGTTCGAATACGTTAAATTCTATAGCCTTTTCATTTGACGTTTTATTTACATCATATACAATTACCTTTAATTAATACAATGTGTACATCTACGTGTATATCAGTACATGGAACCTTTGTCCTCGGGCAGTAAGAAATATATCACTACGTTTCCTTGGGACGTATTCACGATTTCTCGGTGTCTGATCAATAAAATTGCTGCCAGTCCATACATTAATGTAGGTATACCTGATAGGATAAGAAATAAGATCTGAAATAGCTAATCGTCGTTAATTATAGTGGCGAGACGCCACGCCAGGCATCGAATCTCCGCCGTGTACTTTCTTCGGTATCTTTGGATGGAAAAAATGTGAACGAAGGTAAAGGACGGATGGATCGTGGAAGAATGACGATGAGCGCGTATCGACGTGGCGAGGCACCCTTTTATTTTTGATAAATACGGTATGAGAAAATGTATACCAAGGTTCAGAAGCTTGATCGCCTTGAAAAATTTGTCCTCGGCGCTGAGGTCCTGTCGTGGCCTCTTGGTACAGTGATATTTGATGTATGGAAAGCAGCCGGTTCTAAGTACATGATAATTGCTGTTGCCTACTGGCCAATTGAAGTGGGACATCCCTCTTTGATCGTTCACAACGTCGGCATACTTGACAAAATACGAAGTCCATGGTGGCTCGTTCGTTTGCAGGAGATAACTTGTTAAGACCTGTTTGTACCGTAATGACAGCGAGTTACTTTGTATTCCCTCGTCTATCTGTTTTACCAATGTCCATTTCGTCGATCGTTTACAGCTATGGCATTATAGGATGGCATTATGGCTCCCGTTATATACCGGTAAGCCTCGATTATCAGCTCACGCGTCTCGTTCACGCGGATCGTCATTCGGTATGAAAACGTCGAATTGAACGACGATCTCGAAAGTTTAGTAACTATGTGAAACGAATAAATACTTGCATAGGTAGGAGGTGTCGCGTATCTTGCGCGTGAATCGATAGATTCTTAGGATCTGATCGATCGAAAGTCTCGCGAGAATTCTCGTGGTAATCGACTGCAGTTCAATAGGAAGGGAAATTCTCGGAAACGGTAGTCGGTTTTGCGCGACCGTGCCGACACTGAATGTCGTATGTAAGTACGTACGTGCGTGATTGGTGCGGAGGATCGGGCAGCGATCGACGAAAAAGAAACTCGATGTAAAACTGAGTACGAAACTTGCCTCGGATGCCGAGGGTTTGGTCTTTTTGGAAGCGATCTTCAGCCAAGTACCGTACGGACAAACGACGAGTTTCCTTTGTGTGGACAAGACTTTTACAAGCATTCGACCACTGAAATTTTGTCCCAGGTTTCAATCGATCAAGTTCTCCTAAGAAATTTCATGTTTCTTCCTGTCTGCTCGAAGTCTCAATCTCAGCGTGAAACGACCTGCAATCGCACGATTTATTCGAGTTTGGTTTTCTTTGATGAACTTTGCGATCTTACGAGAAAGCGCGTCTATAGATAGATAGGCGCACCTGCGATCTAGAGAACTGTGCCATATACATACGTACTACCAACATATACATATACGTAGTACGTTACCTATGTATCGACTGTTTGCAATGGCTATATACAGGGTGACCCGCGCAACTAGGACTAACCGAGGAACAGGCTCTATCTATAATCTATAATCCATAAAATGGCGAGACAAAAGTTTCAACAGTTTGCTTTCAAATAACATACTTTGCTCGTATCGTTTATCGTTATTCGTTCAAATATGTAAATATGAAAAATTTCCCTTTCCTTCGAGTCGTTGGTAATTGGCCGTTAGCCAATAGACAAAGCTTTCTCGTGCTGTTGTTGGCGTTCATCCTGTAGAATGCAGAATATAGAACACCGTACGGCGAATGTATCCTATCTCTGTACGTGTAAGGAAAGTAACCAGCGAGCCTGTTCGGTTCGCGAGTTTCTCGTGGCACGTTGTATTCTACCTTTCTAAAATAAATCCATGGCGAGTGCCATGCAAAATGTCAAGGTTAACGGGGATCAATTTGATCGGCTAGTGGAAAATCATTTCGAAGCAGATTTCGGTGCATTCGTCTGCATTCGCGAACCATGATCGTGTTAGCATAAATACTTGTACAGTAACCGATTGCTATTTTTTCTGTCAACCATTAGATATTCTTATAGCAGCGTTTTTTTAATACACTTTACTTTTGCTACGTTAATAGCACGATAATACCACGTTTAATTCGCGTATTTGATAAAGTAACTATAGATTTCGAAACGATAAAGCATTCTAACGTTTATATTGTTACAACTGTTGTACACTTTCTGTACAAAAATTATCTTTAAATATCTCTTTCGATCGATTGTCGGGAAATATGTACGTAGTTATCTAAATCAGTTGTTTTAATATATATGTTATATGTTAATTATGTATTAATTTAATTTTTATACTATTTTATACTATAATTTTTATACAAGCGTGCTGTTCTTCAATGCATCCAAGTGAAACGTCCTTTTACGGAGGAAATACGCGTCATACTACGTAATGTAATTCGGCAATACGTGAGAATAGCGTTCTAACATTCTAAATTTACATGGAAGTTGCATTAAATTAACGGAAATTGATGGATGTTGGCAATTTTCTGCACCTGTTTGAAATATCGTGGCCACTACTCTGGCCGTTGCTGAGGTAAAGCGCTTTTACTCACGTTTCGTCGCATGCGCAAGAAACTCGCACTCTCGGGTTGCGAAGAAATGTACACGTCTCAACGTGTTACATCCGTACTTTGGGATTCACGATTCACGTTGCTTTTAACGTAGATCTCTTCGTTCAATGGTATTCCACGTATTCGCAATTCTATGTGTATAACGTGCATAGATGATACGCATATGTGTATATATACATACGTCGATCACGAAAGGAATTATACGCGAAGTGACTGGTTGTATTATTAGGTCAACTGGTTCTGGCGCTACCATCGGTGTACAGTGTACATATTGATCTTCCGTGGCGGTCTTTTCGAATCTTCTTAAGTTACGTAGATCTCATAATTATTAAACACCGCTGATAGAATTGATTCTTCTTTCGAGTGAGTGATCGACATCGTTAAATATTATATATATATAATTTATTTAGACGGCAGAGAGTTACAAGTGTTTTTGTATTTCAGTTATATTTTATATTTAATATTTGCAGAATAACGATAGCGTTCATGACAACGACCATCTGTCTGTGTTATATTATTTATATTCAACAGCCTAAAAGGGATAACGATTACACGAAACGTTCTTGCATGAATAGAACACCTGTACGTATATACTTGAGTATTATGATCTATGTATGTTTCTAGCGAGATTGGAAAAGTATGTGCAACGAATCGTTATTATTATATATTGGTTACTTTGATATTAGGTATTTGAAAAGAGCAATCGCTTGGCAACTGTCGTTTCGTAAAATCGCTATCTCAGCGTAGTGAAAAAGCTTGAACTCGAAGTCGATTCGCGATGACGTCGACTGTTCACTGATCGTTTTCAATTTCTTTTTTGTCTCGACTAGGTTCCGTCTGTAACCTAGCGACGGTAACGGAGCAAGTAATCATCGTTACATCGGTATCTCGATAAAGACGATCAGAGTGTCGCGATGGTTGATCGTTCGATTCTTGGTCTAAGTGTCCAAGCTCGAATCGCTATAGAATTCGTTCGACCTACTACTATTGGCTTGGCAACTAAGCGATTGCGGATTTTGTTATTAGGTGGTATTGACAAAATCCGTAATCGCTTAATTACCCAATACTACCAACTACTACACCCAGCATCGTTTACACGTACGATATGTATAATATATCATGCCTCGTTTTATAAATTATCATGCATTTTTATTAACGGTGGCTCGTTTTGTATTTATTTATATACACAACTGCGATATCGATAGCAGAGTTAACCGGCTGATCGTCGCGCGTCACATTGTATTATGAAAAATGTAGGAAAAAAGATACGAGTCCGTTTGCTTTACATACGTAAAAGAAGCATCGTTATCATACTGGATTTCGTCTATGTGCTAATCAGATTCGCTGAACGAGAAATATTTATTTCACTGTGGCTACACCGGTTTACGATTATATTGCGGGCTAATCGACTAAATCAGCGCGAGGATCGTAATTATCTCCCTTGGATGAGATTCACTGATCGAAGAGTAAACGGAGGTGGAAGAATCTCATAGCGCGCCTATTTGTCCGCGAAAGGATTCGGAGGACTATTACCGAGAATAAAAACGATATGCGATATTTGTAGGAAACATTGGTTCATAATATTCGCATCGAAGTAACAAAATCAATCAATAAGAATTTATTTTCTTTTCGCATTACTTTGTCAAAATTTGGTTACATAAGATGCAAATGAATGGTCATTGTATTCGAGTTTCTCGTGCTTCCTACTAGCCGTAATTACATCCGAATATACATTTCTGCGAAAAATAGCTGTTGGTTGGAGAGTTTCGCAGAAACACGATGCCGCTGGTCGGCTTGTATTTCTGGGACATTCTATTTGCGTATATTTACGTTTATCTCGATGAACATATTCTTATGCGATATGCGATATGCGATATGCGAGCCTCTGTTGGGGAAAGACGCGTGTGCACTCGGAGCCACGCACGGCAAATATCAAGGTCATGATACGTTGCTTACTTCGATGGACGTCTACGAGTCCGCGATATACATAAACGATGTAACCGCCATGCGCCTCTTTGGTTGAGCTTGCCCCTTCGTTATACGCAGCACACATTCGTATATGGATCTAGGTGTATTCGTTCGCAATTGAAAATCCCAGCCGCCAGAACACGTGCTTAACGGGACGACTGAAGGGACGTCCTCGTCTCAACGTCTGACGTCGCGTCGAGCCGTGTCGCGCCGCGTCCGGTTCCGCCTTTCCTTTAAATACACAGAATACAGCGGCGAAACGGTATTTTTCGTTGTAAATTGCACCGGACTGGCTGGTCGTTTCTTGGCACATTCGGTCAACCGTGTTTGCAGAAGGTCTGACAGTTTTTACGTATATCGGCGGACCTGACGAACTTGGTGACGCAGATAGATTGTACAGCGAGTACGATGGCGTTACTCGCGATGAGAACGACATGTAATCGCATAAATTTCAATTGTTGAACGTTTGAAAGTTTCGCTGGTTTGTTAACACTTTGCTATCACGTCGTCGAGTTTCTAAGAAATTTGCTCCAACTATGAGCGCAAGTTTCTAGCGAGTTCATTAGTTAGGGAAAGTTATACCGTATATGAATAATTGGAAATTTAAATCCTGAAAATGCGTAGCTCTCATTTTTATCTATTTTGTAGCAAAAGTCTGGCGTTAGTTGAAACTTAACGTTAATACAGTTTCAATACAATTCGATTTACGTGTGATTTAAAAGCAATATATAATACTTATATTTGATTCAATTGTGGATGACTTATTGAGATTCAAACTGATCACGTATAATTTATTCGACGATGTTATTTCTAGTTAACGTTTAGAGTCAGGATGGCGATATTCGCCTATCTTCCTCAAACTTTCAGCAAGATTAACGACACCTAGTTCCTCTCCTCGCTTATTATTCTCGGGCCATGAATTATCATGTCTGTTGCGTTCATTTAGCGGGTTCTAAAGTTTATATACTAGAATGTTGCTGTTTGGTGTTCGTTTTTCAGTGGGTTTACACACATGCCCCGAAGGCCCAAACATGTATTACCATAATTTAAAGTCTAAAGTCTCGTAGAGAAAAACGGAGAAGGAGAAGGAGAAAGAGAAGGAGAAGAGTGGTACTTTTGCGAAGGAACTCGTTCAAGGGTTGTGAAATTCTCGTGTCGCGGTGCAAAATTTTATGCGAGAAAGTATGCTGGCGCTCTGTCGGTTTAACGTGGCCGCGAGAGGTGCAGAAACGAGAAAGCCTTTGACTGAAAATGTTGCGTTTACATAATGAAATTTGTTGGCGAGAATTTAACGACGGCTCCCCTGGCCGGATGCTAAGAATCTTTTTGTTGGTCATTGCGGTATCGCGAACAACATGCGGTTCGTGGTTAGACGCGGATGCAACCAAAGAATCGCAAACGGATTTGCTTTCGCATCCTAAGAGCCGGCTGTTCTGTCTTACCTTGCTATTCCTTCTATACGCTTTCATCTTTGCTCTTTTCCTTTCTTATCCTCGCGCGAACGAGGTTCGACCAATGGCAAAATGCATTTTTTTAATTTATATCCTTTTAAATTATATCCTTTTCGAAACGCGATCAGTCCGATTCTCTTACAAGTTTACCAAGTCTACCGGCCCGTTCATTTGTTTTCTCAGTTTTAAGATACGAGTTCGTATATCATATTATCCGTTAACGTTCTCTTAAGTGTTAAATCGACGTATGTATTAGTAGTAGTATATCTTCGCAACCACGTCGAACGATTTCGAACAACTTGACTTTTAGTTTGCGTTTACGCTCGTTAACGTAGCAATTTTTCTTCCTTTAAGATCGTTTGAATTCAGACAACCTAACTGTCAGCGAGAAGCTTCGGGAAGAGGGAAAAGTAATTTTATTTATTATTATAAGTAACGTTATTACGCGAGGCACAATTTCCATTTGCTGTGGTAATACGTATCGTTCTGGCAGTGCTTTCAGCTTCTGTTTCTCTCGTTCTCATTATCGATGGGAGTTATTCCGTGGCGCGATAGCTAGATCGGAATGACACGCCGATTTCGCCGAAACTCCTTCACGGTCGTTGTTCTTGAGAGCGAGAGCCTACCTTTTAATCCCTTCGAATGGATGATATCGTAAACCACACACGAAGGTAATCGCTACGGTGTACTTGGAAGATCCGCCGGTTGCGTGGCATCGCGTCGTGTCGTGTCGCTTCGTGGTGTTTCTGCGCGTGCGAATGCCGCCGTATCGCGTAAGTTCTGACGGGAAAGCGAGGACGGCTGGAATTTTGCGTCGTAAAATTCCATCAACGCGCTGCTCTCGCGAGAAGAACGATAAACTCGCGCGTGTTTCGTGCAACGGTTTCTTCGTTCCTTCGCTTTCAACCCTCGACATCGAATTCCACAAATATCGCTATCACTCGTAACGAATTTTCACACGGTCCACCTATATGTAATTACGAGCTGTCGAAATCCTCCCGGTTTCAGTTGCTATTGTTCTTTCAACGGACAAGCCGTTAGGTAATGAGCTGTGTTTTGTAACGGGAGTAAAAGGTACTCGGTATCGTTGCGTAAATATCACTTTCCGATATATTAGTTATGAATTGATACCAAACGAGGAAATGGAGATGGAGATGCAGTCTTTTTTAAAATTAAATAATTACTTTCCGTGTAAAGTTTTTCGGACAATTCGTCCGTACGTTTGCGTTCGTGGACTTTGGATCGCTGCGATAGAAGCATCTACCGTAAAAGGTCGGCGATTATTCCGTACGCGTAATAAATGCTTTGCAATGTTGGGCCGATAGCCCCGAGTTCCGACCCAACTCTTCTCTTTCTAGTGCGTATTATCGTGAAGCACTCGGGACCACTCGCTAGAGAAACGTATATATCACGAAGAATGTAAGTACGGTGCGTGAAAGAAAAGGATGCATCTTTTATCTTGTCGAGAGATCAACGTCGTACGAGTATAACGCGTAGCTGTCGTCATCGCGAAACACTATGCATGCCCTCGTTCTGTATGCGCGGGCGAGAATTGCAGGTGCGTGGGCAAAATCGAACGGACCTCGTTACCAAGATGAATGGAAAAGGAACACGTTTGGATGCTCGGCGGATTTTTATTCGCTTCGCTTCTTACCACCGATCGAGAGTTTCACGCCGGCATATAGTAACTGTCCCTCTCCGTGTATTATGAAAGCTTATCGAATTACGAAACGCTTTGTATTTTTATAGCACGTAATCGCTTTACGTATTTTCTGAAAAATAGTTTGTTAGATATTCGCAAATGATAAATAGAAAAGGCGCTTTTTCTTTCTTTCTTTTTTCCTCTTTTTAGGATAACGTTGAATCAACGTGTCCATGATTGGTATGATTTTGGCTAGGACGTTCGATTATATATTATAGTCAAATCGAAAGTCGTTCCATTTCGGTCTTTGTAAAAGGTTTTCAATGTTAAGCGACCAAGTTCTCGAGAAAATATCTTGGAAAAATTACGTCGTATAAATACATATGATTTATGAAGATTATGCCGGACGATCGTATGCAGGACGGATGTTTTACGGTGCTGTTGGCATTCGCGTCGACGCGACTTTGTCGATCACGGTGACAGTCGTGACCTTTGATATCGCATCGTTCTTTTCATCGTTTTGGATCGTTGAAACGGCGATCACAATCGTGGATGGTCGTTGCTGGCTTCGTTCATCTTTCAAGGTTTCGTAGTTTGTCTGTTATCGATCGAATAGATTTCCTTTTGTGCGTCGGATTTTATTTTCTATTCATCGAGTTCTTTGCGGCAAAAGATGTCGCGCAAATGTCTAGTAGCTCGATAAAGGAATTGTTCGATGGCACGATCAGTGGCAAATTTCTTAGTCAAGAAGGAAGTTACGAGTGGGAACGATCGATGGTAAATTCAATTCAATTTTATTTTTGTCTCCAAGACTAACGTACTTTGATTTTCAGTAGGAACAAAATATCAAACAGTTTCAACGTTATCAAGTTGCCGATTAAGCTTGCGATTTAGGATTATGATGTTTATTATTAGGATTAGGAGGACAGTTTTATGCATGTTGCACGGATTACGGGTTAACGTGCACACTGTGGACCACCGCGATATTGTGGTCTCATTACGCCGGGTTTCGTCACGGCTTAAACGCAAACCATGAATCCAGGTCACTCGCGCAATTCCGTGAGAATTGCAGGAGACAATACGGGCGTAACAATTTTATTTCACCGGTAAATTGGTAGATGCAGATGTAACGTCTGTAGTCGAAGTTGTTGCACAGAAAAGTGAATTTACTTTGTTTCTTATGATATTTGATACTTTAAATGAATTATTTTGGTATTTCTACCTATTTTCTATACGTATCGTTTAATTTGATTTTTATCATTACTTATCGATTACTGTTTAACGTTTAATCGAAGGCAATCGAGTGGTGCGAAGCACGCGTATAGAGTAGAGAACGAGACGTTGGAAATCACCGACCAGCATCACTGATATCGCAATAATCCGGTCGTAAAAATGGACAAGATACGTATGTATATAAAAATGTTCCGATATATGTACGTTTGTACATACAGAAATGAAAAGAGAAAAGGAAAAATGTGAGGAAATGTGAAAAAAACTTTATTCCGGCCCATTTTCCTCCAAAGACGATAAGGTATGATGAAAGGAAAGATTTCAAGTGCCTCACCCTGTATACACGAACCGGTCGGCATTCGTGCTTCATATTTCAAGCGCAAAAATACGGCGGCTTAACGTTTCTCGAACAAGAGGTAGAAAAAGAGGCAGTAGAGACTCAGAGGCGCAGGTTTGGTTCTGGCCGCGACCAGAGCGTAAGATGGCACTCGAATGGCTCGCGTCGAGAGACGAGTATCGCGTGCATACGCTTAGAACTGGTTTGCTCGGGCGTACGAGAAACGGTGTCCTTAAAGAAAATGGAAAGGTGGGTCGTGTTCGAGAAGATGCCTTCTATCTTCCCGGGGGCTGTGGCTCGGTCGATCGGTCGTTCGTGCATGCATGCACTGCACACGCAACTCTTGTGTACATGCTTGCTTACGCGGGACGCGACGACACAGTCACGTTACGAGCGATCGCGTCGATTCGAACCGAATGGAGCCGCTGCGCTGGTTTCCAGTTTCTATCGAAAGCGTGGCGATGTTTCGTAATTACTCGGTTTGGTCTTTGCGCACGGTCACTGTTCGCTCCGCTCGATTCCAATTATACGCTGTTGACTCGGTTGACTGACGGCCGTCCACTTTACACGCCGATTGAAACGTTCTTCGTCGCTGCGCAAAGGCAAGCCGCTATTGCCAATTTCCGTTGTCGCGAATCTCGCGAGCAAACTTGCTAGCTTTTCACCGATGACGTTATTGATTCTCGAAGGGAACTCGAAAATCTGTTAACAAAGCCGCGTTCGTGCCATTTTCCTTCATTCGGTACTCTGGCATCGTACAGCGTAATAATAATAATCGTAAGACGTGTAATTATGTTGTACTGATAATTTTGATAAATACAACTGAAATCTCAGTAGAACCTCTAGTTTCGCGGCAGGGAAAGTATATCGAGAAATGTATCTATATCGATCGCTTCAAATTCTCCGAGTTTGATTCCATTGTAAAAAAGAGTAGGTCGATTAAAAACTTACAATAGTTATTCTATAAGGTATAACATTTGTGTACTTTGTTTTAGTTCATAGGTTAATTAATCGTCGTGGTTTAGAGAACGAGGAAGATAATATAATATAATAAGTACAGATAGATAAAATGAATTAAATAAATGAAATAAAATACAGGATGAGGAAATCAAAGGTTACTACTCTTTCGCGTATTTGTTCGATATAGGATAACATATGTACTGATTAGAAATTCATGCGAGAGATCGGATATGTATCTTACAGGAAATATACGGAATATCGATCGTGATTATAACTGTCAACGAGATTGGTAACCCATGATTAATTTTCTTCGTCCCTTTGTCATAGCAGTTTATCTCGCTTTGAAATGTTTTTAATTATTGCGATAGATGGGACTTTTTTTATTATTTCTCGGGTATACTCTTAGATCGTAGAGAGATCGGACAGAAAGCATTATGTAAAGGGTACTTCTGATTAACGGAGCGCGGCTGTGCGTCGTTCGAATCCGGTTTTCATGACATAAGCTACGTGGCTTGAATCGGTGGTACATATCTATCAATGAGCGTGTACTAGTATTTCGATACGCGTACCAGGTATGATACATACATCGGATGCGTTTACTACTTGGATGCGTCTATATTTACAGTGAATGGCGGTAATTTGAAAATCGGGCAACATTCGGTGACTTACAATTGGTCGATAGCTATAACGTAAAAATGAACCGTCGAAAATGAACTTTTTAGTTTGCAAAATTGTTCGCCATAGGAAAGTTACTCAATTTTCTTGGAATATTATTACTATTAGCATATTTATTATTAAGGATGTTTGTTAAATTGTCACGAAGGTATAGAAAAAAGATATTCTAACAGGCATTTTTAACGAAATTAACAAATGACTCGCCATGTTATCGATCATTTATGAAAAACGCGTGCTTCTCATACGCGTTTTCGAAAGCGTTTCACGACTGCGACTCGTATGTGCTGAAAAATAGGCTGGTTGTACGGTGGTTGTGAAAGGTTCGCCATCAGTTTCATACAGGTGTACAGTGTTCGCGTTAGTCAGAGATCTGGATGGACATGTACGTCTCGTAGTAGGTATCCAACAGGTACTTGGTACAATGAGATGCCTAAGTATGCGCCGCTGGAACGTTATCAACGAGCTAACCTAACAGGTACCTGGCGTGTAACGATTGGCGGGAACCATAAATCGATCGTTTAATTGCTCTCCCGTCGCGAGGCGTTTTACTAGCCCATCGATTCGCGTTGGTGCTCCTTCTACGTTTGAAGAAGCCCGAACACAGTTACACGCTTATCCATGACCAGCAGGAAGATCGATGTCGGTGAAACCTCGGTGACTCGAACGAATCGCGAAGCAAGCACGAATTGCCCTGCTGAAAACGCGGAAGTCGTGACCGTGGTACCGACTGCTAGTATAGATCTTTGCTTGAAATCCTACATATTGTAACGCGGAATTTGGAATTGGAGTCTCGACTTATCCTATCTCTCTTGGCATAACGCTGCTATGCGATGACTCGATTTCTGTCCAACAACAATATCGCTCTTTCCTTTTATATCATATCGCTTTTATATCGCCGTTCTCGATTTAAAAATCCCTCTCCTATTATTATTATTATGAAAATCTATCCAACTGTTTAATACTCGCGATCGGACGCTTTCCTTGCACGCTTCTTACATACGAGGTTTTATTACTCTTGTTGACGTCTAAATCTCTTCAAATGTATACTTATATTCGATCGAAGGTTAGCTTATCGTCTCTCTTAACCGTACGTAATCGTTCAAATCGACGAACGTTATGGAGAAAATCGATGCGCGCCCACGATCCATGAATCGTTTTGCCAAACACAAAGTGCGATAAATCGACGCTCATTGGCTCGTCGATTCACCGTGTTTTCCTTAATCTACACGAAAGATATAGAAGCGAGATCGATCAATTATTATCGGGTAACGTGTATTATCTCGCCATAAACGTTACGAGCTGGTTGACTGACAACGTCAAGAAAGGAAAGAATAATTGCTATATACGGTTCCGGTTTGAATAGAATGGAACACATCCCTACGAATATTTATCGAAACGGTTACTCCGTTCTTCAACCATAAAACGATCTATCAATGTGGTGGCTAGAATCATCGGCGATACTACACGTCTATATAAAGCGAATCCTTTGCCGCCTACGGTCACGCAGTAACACGTTTCGGATCTGTTAGCCATTCGTCGGGGATTGCCGTGGTCGATTCCGTCGGAAATGCCCTAGAGTTGCATTTTTTCGATTACGTATCACGTATCACGTATCTGTTGTATAGAACTTGTTAACTTTAATCGGAAATCGGTCGTACGCGTAGTTAGTTGCTTACGTTTGCTAACCGAGAGCGGTAATACGGAGGTTTAGCTCTGCTCGGTTAACGCGACGAACTCAACGAGAATCAGATTTACGATTGGAACAATAACTGTGAGATTGTCGGTTTGTTCGTCAAATCTCGACTGCGACAGTAAGATTCTCAGGTTACATATGAACAGGCTATTCGTACAAGTTTTGCAGAAAGCTTATGCTAAGTATTAGTGATCTTTAGAGAGAGAAGTAGAGAGAAAATTGTTACGTACTTGTACCGAAACGGTATAGAAGCTGAATTTTATTACTTAACTCTACGGTATTTACGATTTTATAAATTTTGAAAAAAAAAAAAAAGAAAAATACCGAGAGAATCGATTTTATCGCGTACGCGAAACGCTATTTCAAGTATTTGAAGAATTTTCGTTTCGTTGGAAATAAATAGGAGGAGAAAAATGTTGATAAGGATATGGTTGGTAGCTCTCGATGAAAATCTTTCGTATTTCTCGCTGCCAGTTAATCGTGCGAAACGATGTTATAAAATTTCAAACGTTCGACGGAGGGAAAGAAGCACTCTAGCACGACGACACCCACATGTTCTTCGTATAAACGGATGCACGACAATATTGTTCCGATGCTTTTATACGTATCATCTTTGATACAGAGACGCTAACGTTCGTTCCAGCGACTCGTAGAGGCATGCAATCACGGAGCGATGCTGGGAAAAAATTCAAAAACTAGTTCCCTTCGAGTCCGTGTATACGTGTATACTACCCGATCAAAATACGTTCGGTGAATTCGCTGCGGCGCTGTGACGCTCATCGATGGGACAGTTTAAAATAGGAATTCCTTGTGCATCCAAGGGAAACCTCGACCATCTTGGTCGACCGGCAACCCCGTTGTCTCTCGTTTTTTTTTCGGTGCTGAAATTGTTATGCCGCGAACATCGACCGATGATCCTATATATTTATTCCGATCATCGTAGCTCGAACTTTTATATGCTATTTTACTTCGCTGTTTCAAAGGCAGCTGAGGGAATGCCGTTTATATCATGTGGCGGAATAACGCGTGAACGTTCGCCAAGGTTTATGGACCATAACGTTTCACATTGACACAAAGGTAGAATCGAAGCGTTTCGAATAAACTACGGAAGAATTTACCAGCTTGTTTTCCTTCTTTCTTTTCGTTTCGTTCGCGCTCGTATACACGCGAGTAACGAAACAGTTTTGGTGTATCTGTCGTAGCGTGTCGTAATAGAATAGCTTCAGTAGCATCTACCGATGTTTTATTACTAGAGACGCAACGCAGAGTTAACGTTATGTAAATAGGTACGGTATTACGTCGATCATGTGTTTGTTAATATTTTTTTTTTTTTGAAGCAAAGTTTCTTGGGGGTGGAAAATTGGTCGTTAATAATCGTCCCGCTCTTAAGTTTCCTCCTTCTCCCTCTCATTTTCTCTGTACTCGAGCTACTTGGCGTTTACTTATTATTTATGACGGCTAATAGCACGAACCTTGTACTCATTACACGCTACTACGGCGAAACCGTATGTAGTTAATTAATAATGATTTTACGAGACGACTACTTTGTCGTAGATACGCTTCTCGAGTCGTATGTTCGCTGTCATTTATTTATTAAGTTTTTGTTCGTTTTCTCTAGAGACAAAAATGTCAGAAAATAGACGAACTTCTACTTTTAAATCTTCTACGTGTTCGGAAAAACGATGATAATTCATTTCGGTAGTCTCTATCGATATGATTATAGATACGACTATAATTATATAAAAATATATGCAGCAATTTTTACCGTTGTTACGATCGATTTCAAGACATTCCTGCGCATATTACCCGAAAGACAACTATTAATCCACCTATCTACACTTAGCTATCTTTACCTATGTAAAATAGCTTGCACGATCGTATTTACATGGATAAGAAGAATTCTTATCGATACGCAGACAGTAAATACGCACGCTAGCGCTCGTGAGAAATGCCCAACGACTGCGTAAAGCGGCGATGCAACGCGGAAAAGAAATCGAGCGCGCCTTTATCGAGATATTTTTAGTGTTTTGTTCGGCCCTTTATAGCACTTTGAGAGCGTCTCTTTATAACGTAATTATCAGTTTTGTGGAGGGAAATGTGGACACGCGAACGAGTATTCGCTGATTGCGCGATCTGTTCGGATCGAACGTTTATCGAAAGTCGCTGCGCGAGTAGCAGCGTGCGTGCAACACGGTTCCTTTGCTCGAGGAAGACGGTACATCGAAAGTCGATCGTCCTTGTCTCGAATTCAAATCGGATAGACGTAGAATTAAATAAGAAAGAATAGATTCGCAACTGTTTATCCATAGGAACAGGAAATTTGGAATAAAATTGAAAGTCGAACAATCCCTTGGATATACATATTTATTCGGCGTGTGGAGCACGATGGAGTATCGCAGTCGATCGTATCTCGGACATCCGAACGATCAGAAACGCTTTGCCGTCGAAAAGGATTTCCTCGCAACCTAGCTGTACTCGTTCCGCATGGTATACTATAATTTATCGCGTTCTCATGGCATGGGAATGGAGTATTCGGGCTGTACGCGTCATAGTTTCCTAGTTATTAATCAAGATACATCGAACGGTTGCTACTTGCCACGTTTTCAAGGTTTCGTAAGTTATTGCGTTCAATTCAAATTCTCGTAGTGGATCGAACGGTGCACAGCCATCGCGCATGCTTTTCAGAAAACTTTTGTGGCTTTGTTTCGAACGCTTTGCTATTTCCGAACTCGTAGACATAAGAAAGGCGAAGCTATTCAACGGTGTAATATTTGTCGTGGAAATAGTAAACGGATGAAAGGAAAAAGGTTGTCAAATACCGTGGCATCGATCCGAAATTACGAAACGATATGTCGAACAAAAATTGTTGAAAAATTCTTACGCTTGATAAATATTGTCAAAGATAGTACATCTGCTAAAAAGATTTTCATCTTTATCTATACGTTCGATGAATTGGACCATTGGCGTTTTTCCTCGACGGTTCTATCGATGGTGATCTCGTCGTCTTCATCGGGCGTAGGATGATTCTACTAGAATCTAATATTGCTTTGTACCAGTACGTCTTTGTCTAAATTGTCTAAATTGCGTAAAACCCCGACAAAGGTGAAAGTTCTTATTCAAGCCTAGGCAGCTCGTATTTGTTGTGTATTTTAGAAGCTATATGTTCACCGTTCAAGTTTCTCAATTTTTAGCGATAAATAATTTCGTCGCGTAAACACTTGGCACTTGGTTGCACGAAATTTCGTATGTCTACGATCGTTATAATAGAGAGAATAATAATTGAAGTATTTAAAGTAGAAGAATGCAATATGTATGTACATCGAAGCGTATCGTCATCGTATTATTTAGTATTATTTATTTATTTTTAAAAATTATTCGTTACTATCAACGATTTCAGGGAATGCAGATATGTAGTTACAAATAAAATATTTGTCAAAAACGAATTAATCTTTCTTATTGATCTAGCTAGTTGTACCGTTATACGATTCATAGAACATCTATATGAAAGCGAAAGATTTCAAATGTATGTGTATCGTGTTTGTAGGAAGTACTAAACATTTCTATAGACGCAATTTCCGTGGGATGCATAAAAGAAATATTAAGATTATAGGTATCCCCATACGACTGGCAGTAAAGTACACTTTTATGCCCATTAAGGGGAAACCCGACGAGCAAACGGTGCTTCGGGCTTCCTGCCGGAGATAAGTGAGATACAATCCAACCATCCAAATATTTCGACCCTGCACGACTATTAAAAGCAAATCTTCACAGACGTAAAAAGAACAATAGCACCTTTGGTCGTTCTAATAATTCCACTGGAATTCCGTCGAGACGCCACCTCGAATGTCAATGTTTATGAATAAAAAAGAAAGGTATGTTGATGTTTTCAGGTACAAGAGAAAGGAGTTTTCTGGTTTTTACGATCGAATGTAGTGGAACAGAAGCAAGACGTTAGTTACTATAAAAGATTAATATGTCAAGGTTTGGGCTAGGTTTCCGTTAAGAAGAATATCAAATATCCAAAGGCAGCTTTTATGTTGTCATTTCCCTCCGCTCCACCCCCCCTCCGCCTTTTCTAACATACGTTTCCATATCCTTTTTAACTAAAACGAAACTCGTGTGAACGGATGTTGGAGGAACAACGCGAACTCGGTGCAGAAATGGTCGTTGTACCTTCTTCGATGTTCTTGGTTGCCTCGCGAGTATTAAAACCAAGTCTTTACGACTCTCTGCGATCTGTTCATTGGTTCTTTGAGACTTTGGAAGAGAAACCTTTGCATGCATCTTTGAACCGGTATTACGCGTCGCACAAAGAGTATCGTGGGGCCAACGAGAATCCGCAGCCGATACTTTTCTTTATTTTTTTACCTTTGTTCGTCCAAGTATTCTCTTAGACCATTTATTTTTAACTTACCTCGTAAATTTCAGCTTTTTTTATCGCGCGAAATTTTATTCTATTAGACAGCAATTTCTGTTTCGAGTAAAATTCGTTCGAGCCTAATGGATAGACGATTGTCTAATAGAAAAATGTTAGATATCAACGTTAAGAAGGAACTTTTAAAAGAACATGAAACTCGTAGCGACACGAAAAGAATGAAACTTGCGCGACATTGGATTTCGTACCTGTACATTTTTTTGAAGATAGCACTTTTGTAGACGCGGTCGAATCGATACGCGGAAAGACTCGTTCGATCGCAGAATCGATCGGCTACGAATTTGATATGCGTCGTTTCGTTGTATAAACTACCGCTCGGATTCGCAACGAACGATAAATTAACAAGACATTCCCTTAGTTGATAGCCGCGTCCAGTGGAAACCAGTGCGATGTCGCGCTTAAGTGAATTGTACTCGCATGTACGTTTCGTTATACTTATTTACGAGCAAGCAGATATGCGAAGTTGGCATAAATAACGTGGGTATAGGTGCACCCATTTCGCCGAGTCTCGGTACATAAATCGTGATTGGTGCCGTGGCGAGATATCCGAGGTTACTCGCGAGCGAGAGGGATCGAAATCGATTTTGTTAGCGGCGAACGAAGAAAAGATGACCTCGTGTCCGTCGTGTCGCGATCGAATCGCGTGCGCAGACGTTTTTATTCCGTCGGAAGTTGGAAACTTGTACCTGTTGTAGGAAAATTTCGTCGTTAGAATCGCTCATGCAACGCGATCAGACCACTTCGAAATATCGAGATTATCGAGCGATGATTCATAATGGCAGAGATGTTACGACGAGCGGAATCGCTGGTCGATCCGGTGTTGATTTATCGAGCGCAATGTGCACGAGTCGGCAAACGTCGTGGGAGAAAAAACGGGTTAAGTTACGATCGAACGTGGTTGGCGCGGGAATCCGCGGCCGCGTCTCTTCCGCGTGGTTAGACGCGCGCCCGAACCAGCGGTCCTTGGCCGCTTCGCATCGCGTCGCGGAAACGATACTCGAGCGAGATACGAAGATCGCGATCAACTTTGTTCGAGTGGCGCATGTTCGTTCGGTCGCGTGCTCTGCCTTTGCAACCGCAAATTTCTTTTGTATTGATCGCAACGAATCGAGCGATAAAGCCTCGTTTCGATCACTCGTCGGATTATTAGTTTCATAGTAGTATAATATATAAATAGTAAATTGGTATATGTAAGACTAAGTAAGTATGTGAGTATTTCAAGCATCGACACTCTTTGGACGCGTCGGTTTAAATCGATAGGACAAGGATAGCATCGACGAGTCGAGTTACGCAAACAACGAACAAAGTAGCAAAGAAAAAAGGAGAAAAGCGATTGTATTATACAAACGGTAGCGGAAACTGAAACCAGTCTGACAGAGTTTCAATGCAAATCGTAGGCGGATTGGATGTTGCACGACGTATACGACAGGTGTGTTTCATCGTGAACGATGCACGAGAATCGAGAAGCGTGGTCGTGCACCAGAGAACGAATGCAGTTCACGAGAGCCTACGCGTTGTTAGGATCTAGTCGAACGATTCGTAAGAGAAAACAGCCCGGTTCCATACGGTGCTAAAATCCTATCTCTAAAAGAACATCTCGTCTTGAAAGATGTGTCATAAACTTGTCGACGTTTCTCGGGTATTTATGTGATCGCGACGAGACGCGACGCGACGTATCGTTCGTCCCGATTCGTGCGATTCGTTCAGCTTAGCCTGAAAGTCGATCCGCTTTTTCCGTCGACTTTGCCTTTTCGTCGATACTTGCGTTCTGTTGCTGTGTAACATAAGTTGGAAGTTTTATTATCGGAACCGCAAACAGCGAATTCTATATAACAAGACGTATAACGGTTAAGAGAATTGGATAAAACGGTTTAGGAGATAAAAACAAAGAGTACGCTTGCGATTTCCGATTCAAGCAGAACGATAATAAAACGCGTATAAGCGAAACCAATGAGTTTGTCGGTCGACATCGGATATCGGTCCCGATCCTCGTATTTTCTTCGCGATTCGGTCTTGTCTTAGCGATAGTAAATTCCCATTGATCGGAGATATCTGCTGCCTTGCGTATAGCGACAGACAAGTTGTCTTCCCTGCGTTTCAATCGATAGTCTGTATGGAAGCGAAAGTCGGTGGTCTATGTGGATCTCGTGTATCTACAAGAGGTACCGAAAGCCGGTATGAAATCCCGATAGATATCTCCGAATCGATCTTGACATGTACTATACTTGACTATATATATATATATGTACTCACAGAAAAATGTTGGCCAAGATTCGATGAAAACAACGCCGTGTTTAAGGTGTTGTTGTAGGTGATTTCGTAATAGCTACGAAAGATTCGGCTGACACTAAGATTACGAAGGTTTACGAGCGATTAACCTTTTGAAATTACAATGACATCGAGATGATGTCGCGACGCATCGTATTAAAAATTTGTTGCAAAACAGGACGCGTAGAACCAGGTATTTTGCTCTCGTTCGTACACGCGAATGCAACGCGTACGCGATAAACGAATCAAAAATAGTCGTGCTCAAAACGAGAAAAAAGATGAACTAACTATGTACATGTTTGTAAAGGTAATCCATCTTAAGAATACGTATCAGCGCTCGCGACTATCAAAGTCGAGCAAATTTAGAATAGGGCTTACATAGAAAAGAAGCACAACTGTCGCATTTATTATTTATTCTGAAGCAAACATTGTGACTATATTCGTGGAATAATATAAAATATTAATTTGATATTTCGTAGGAACTGTTGACAAATCAACTACAAGTTTTTCGGTAAATATTCACTTTTCGTCGAATAATTTGAAAACGTTCGATAGTTTAATCTTTCGTCTTATAACTTATAACGTATCGAGCCACTTTTGTGATAAATAAATATAAAATATCGCTTTTAAAGTACGCTTTCATTTTAATAGTTTACCCGTTTGCCGATATGCATAAGTAAAAAGTACAGGTTGTACAAAAGTTAGCAAAGGTATAACGGAAAAAATGGGCAAGCAGGCAGAGGTTTAACTTGGTTAAGCGAGAACATTGCGCTTGTAGATTATATTGGCGTAAAGATACATGGGCTGACATGGACTATATTCGCTGGCTTTCACCCCTTATCTTTTTCATCGTGATTGCCCTTGCCCCCCTCCCCCCCTCCAACCGTTATGCACTCCTTTCCTGTTGCGGTGTATCACCACGGTCGAAAGTCTATATGCAGTCACCTGCATCCTACATCGTCGCTCCTCCGCGTAATGGTCGTTGTATTCGTTGATTTTCGCAATACCAGATTTTTCGTTCGTTCAGTTGGTTCTACGATTCGGATAAAACGCGATAGTCTGGCGTTTGACGTGTTTAAGTCGCTAGGAGTGATAAGGTAAACGAGGGGAAGAATACGACTCCGATGTCGCTATTGACGAACTCGTTTTCACACGTTATACTTTTACTTTCATCTTGCTGCGTATTTAAATGCGCATATAGTACGCGTACTTATGTGGTAATTGAAGAATATCGCGCGATTATACTCGCTCGACGAGTTTCTACTTGGAATTCTGCTGTAATTGCCAGCGTTATTGCGTTCATAATTTATCGATGAAGAGCGGTGTTACTCACCGTTGCGTATGACGATTATACGACTATATGCTAGTAAAAATATTTTGTAACGACAATCGTAGACGAATGAAAGTCTGAATGAATACGTATTCATTGTGTTCGTTAATAATTCGTTGCCGCATGTCGAGCAACGATAAGATGTAAATCCGTGCGATGAAATTTAAGAATGATAATCGCGTGCCCGTTGTATGTTTTTAACGGATGACGGAGCATGGAAGCGTACGCGAGTTACCTAACTTAACTAAGCGATACGTTTCTTTTCAAAGACAAGCACATTTACTTAAAATAATTCTCAACCCGAGGACGTTGAAATTAACGCGAACAACGTACTACTTACGCGGGTTCGCTCGAAGCATCGATCCTTTTGCGTTCTATTCGCGAGACCTTCGTCAATCGCTTGAGAGAAGCAGAATACAGCGATGAAATGGAAAACTTGCTATCGCGTCGTAATTTCCGTTGAATAACGGTTGACGTGAAATCAGGAGACTAACGTAACCTACGAGGATTCTGTAGATTCAATTACTATCATCGAAGGCTCGATTTCATCGACGAACATTTCCGCAGGAAATGCCTATTTAACGTCGGCTTAAAGAATTTCCTGGTGGCTTGCCTTACCTCCTTCTTGTTGTTTCAACGAGAAATCCGTTCTCGTTGAAAGCCAACCCTTTTATCCGTAGTCTTAACTATATTAGGGTTTGCTATTCGCGATTCGAATCAAAGATTACTTTCGAGTTACTACTCGGATAACTTTAGAATAGAAAACATACGAATCGCGTATTATCGTCGTTGTACGATCGTCGCACGATAAAAATTTAATCAAAGTTACCGTTTCTTTTTTCGATTACGATCAGAAATTAATGTAATAAAACAATGGCGTAACACGATACCGTAAATGAGCAAACGCGTATAATCTCTGAATGGTACTTGCGCCAAGACTCGTGTCGAGAGAACGAAAGGAAATTAGAGCCGTCCGTTTCCTTGCATTGTCGCAGCGAACAGGATCACAACGGGAACAATAAAAATTAACGGTCACGAATTAGCCGCGAATCCAGGTGACTGGCGTCTACGCGAGTACGGTTATTACGCGATATCTTAGTAGGTACGTTCGAGTTAGCTAGACGCAATCGGGGACGAGCTATTGTTCCCAAGAATAAGAGCGATTCCCCGGAGAACAGGATTTTCAGTCTCACGCTATCGTGAGCTACGAGATTGTTTCGCGGTAGAAAAGCAGGTATGAAAGGGACGAAAAGAAAATGCGATGCGGCGCGAGCGCGTTCAATCGCGTTCGATCGCGTTGACATGCTAGGGATTGGACGATTTACGTCTAGTCTAATTTCAGGTAACGAATACCGGTTAATTAGTAGCACGACACCCGCAAATCGAGTCGCTTCCGCATTCCATCCTTACGTCGCTCCTTTCTCGTTTTCCATACGCATCGCATCTTTTCTCGCCGTTGCCTCGCTGTCACGCCGTGGCACAGATTTATTCTTACGCATTCTAATTCTTCTCCTTCGATAACCTCTTCTTTTGGCTATTCGTATAAAAATATACGCGCAGTGTAAAATACGTGTCTGAATAACCTGTACTACGAATAACGCGCAGCCGCTTGCAATTCGTTGACACCGTATAAACCAAGGGGAAACAGCTGGCAATACGGTAGTGGACTAATCAGAAATATACCTACATTACGTTGGTATACGTTATCGCGATCGACTGTGCAACGCAACTGCACGCCGAATGCTCTGATGCACCGCCAGAAACCCCCTACCTGTTCGCTTCAGATCAGACTCGTATTCAGATTCGGTTGTCGGTGTCATAAACTAATCGAGTAACGGTAAGTTCAGATGGCTGTTTATCGCGTTATTACTGCCGCCTGCTCCACGCTGTGCCGAGCAATTTGAGCAGTCATTGCCGAGATGCTCTCCGTTCCTCGTCATTCGACGAATTCGTCGATCGGATATTAGTAAAATGAACCACGATGATGAAGCGCGATTAATCGCCATTTACTTGGCAGTTCCTTCCACTTGGTCGCGTCTACGTACGAGTATATATTATTCACCAAGGTTTAAATAAAACCTGGGGATCGGCAAGGCGGTAATTAATAAATCGTAGGCGGTGGCCACGATGTTATCCGTATCGCGATCGCGGCTGCCACGATTGCTCGGTTGGCGAGGCCACTGGCGCATCATAATAAGCGATAAATAATCACCGGTTGACTTCCACTCTTCTTTCCCTACGCTATGCCAGGCCACCGTTTCTCTTCCCTGGTAATGTATCCCGTATCGACAGTTTCCCGGGAGAATCGTCAGGATCGACGATGTCCGCAGGCTGTGAAATTTAGATAAAATCTAACGGATCGATGTACCATTTACTTTACGTTAAATAGATAATGTCGATGGAGATATATCGTTTACTATCGGCTCCAAATTTTTAATTGGTGTACGTAATTTGACAAGGAACGATATATTTTGTTTTCGAACGATTACTTAAAAACACATTATTTGTATATCGTATGTCTCCATCGGTATTTCTTCTATATCTTTTTCTAAATATATGTATATGTTATATGTAGTATCTACGGTAGCGGACAAAAGTTTAAGACGACGATTTGTAAACCGGATTACAAACATCTTATACGCATATTGTTCTTCTATTCGGTTTGTCTCTTTGAAATAACAAAGCTGTATGTTTGACCTCCGTAATCTCAGACCGCCAGTCGTTAAATGCAAACAATGTAGCAGTTGCAACAGTTAGTTACCGCTTAGCGCTTGTAAACGGTGGACGTTAGTTTAAGACGATCTGTGTAAAACGCGAGTATGAGTACAGTTTTCGAACATTTTGATTCTGGAATGTCAAAATCATTGTTTAGCGTACCTTTTATTGCTTAAAATTCATTTAGGTAGGAACAGGCTATGGGTAAATCAAAGAATTTACTTGAAAACGAAAGGGCACAAATCGTAAGTCTACGAATATAGCGAATAGGTCAGAAACGGCTTGTAAGCAAGCTTGGTATAAATTTTTAAAGGCAGGCATGTATTGACCGACGAAATATTATACAGATTTCGTTCCTTTTTCATAACTTAGCTACTGAGCAAAATATCAAAATGAAATTTTTTCCTAAGTGTACAAACAAATGTCCAATTAGTTACTACCAAAAGCAGAACACTGTATTTATATTTTTTATGGAACGTAAATCGATTATTCATTTTTTCCATTTCGTCTTGATCTTTCGTCCGCTACTGTACCTGGTAGAAAGTTGGACATACGTAAGAATTGGAGTACTCGGTTCTGTGGAAATGATTCAAACGAAGGGGGACAAGACGGACGTGAGAGAAGGCACAAAATTATTCAAAATGATAAGTAGAGGCTAGTTCGTTGATTCAGAACTACCGTACCCCGTATTCTAACTACGGCATACGTATACGTCCATCGTTTCTAGCGGCAAATGTATTCGTAACGGAAGAGCGAGGGAAAGAAAGGGGCAGGGTTAATCGTTCGCGAGGATTCTTCGAGCACGTAGTTCGCATCGAGGAGCAGGTGCGTTCTCGTCCGTTCGGTGTAACAGACGACTCGGATATGCATATTACACACAACGCGTCCGGCGATACGTTACGCAGACCGATAGTCACAGCAACATCGTTGTTTCGGTCCGTATACGCGTTATGTCGTTTTCTGCAGTCACGTTCGGTAATCGCAACCTTGTAAAACTGCCAGCCACGTTGCACTAGCTTTCCTCGATATCGACCAACGTGTTATCACGAGGAATCGTTCAACGCTGCGTTTTGTCCAAAATTTATTCAACGAAACGTGCTACCACAAATTCTCCCGAGTAGAAGCAGACCTATGGAAATAAATTTTTCGCAAAGATGTGATAATTTGTTGGAAGTTATTTTCTTATCATGGATAAGAGTGCCATCGAAATGCAAAGATAAGCAAGGATAAGAAGGGCAAGATTCGAAGACGATTTTTATATAGGAGATGGCAATGGAAGATGATTAAATGCAAGCAACGGATGAAACGAAAGAACGAAGAAATTGCCGTTTCGTTCCTCGAGAGAAAGTATAAAAATGGATCGTAATGGAATTACGTATACGGTTGTCTCGCGTCAAATTTCTGTTTCGCGTCGAGCTTACGTTGACTCCGTCTAACGTCTGACATTTCAGATCGACTCTCACCTTTTCTACCCCGTTCGTCTTTATACGTTTCTCGCTCCTGTCTTCTCTGGTATCTATTTCTATTCCTCTATTAGCGTCACACAGTCGGACTGTTCGTCGAATCAAGTTGTTTAATCGTACACCGTCCAAAAACTCGTAAATTTTACCTACGTATTTACCATTTCGTTGGGCATATCGATATTTTGTCATTGCGTCGAGTTAGTATCGAGCGATAAATCAAGCGGGTATGTATCGAAAGATGGATTAGAACGTGCGAGATCTTATTAAAAGTTGTTCCCTGACATTTTACCACGGTTTACTTCCGACATAGATAGCACTGGTTCGAGAAACGGTCATACTTTCGCGATTAATAAGGCAGATAGTAGAAAGTGAAGTAATTCTGCTGTTGTTGAAAAGTGTTGTGAATGGAAGTCGCTGTATCGCGTAATCGTGTAATCCCGACTTTCGTGACTTTTACTAGGAAAAAGCTACAGATTTGGTGGGAGAATCATTGTGCCGAAACGTTTCGGTAAGTTTAAACGCTATACGTTTATCCATCGTTGTTACACTCTATCGTGAAATTATCGGATTTAAACATCGTTGAAAAAAAAAAAAAAAAAAAGGAGAACGCGTACATTAGTTAAGGCGGTAGCGTAGAATAGAGTTTCGTCGTGTCAACGTTCGTGATCAATTGGAAAATGTATAATTTCGCCGGAAGGAAAGATTATGTTAGGAAAACAATCGAGAAAGGTAAATAAACGCATGTTATTCGTTGATGGCAAACGAATCGTTTGGTCGATATTTCTATGATTCTCCTTTATATCCTGTTTATCGAGTGGAGACGAGCTTAGCGATATCGCTCGTACATATTTATATCGATGTAAATATGTATACGCTGTTATTTGCGCTGTGATCGGTACAAGGTAAATTTAAGATATTCATAGAAGGATACAATAGAAATATTCTAAAAATAATCATCGACCAGTATTACCTAGCCGCGAATATTTCACGCAAATAGACTTTTATCGGGAACAAAATTCGTATTGAATTTTCTCAGTATTTGATAAATAATAGAGAGGCGGATGGGGCTATGTTTTCACGTTAGGCGTTCAGAACTCGGTAATAACTCGTCGCCCACGCAGGAAAGTGGCCGCGAAACTCGCTTCGCACACTTATGTACTCTTTAATAGGGAGGATTCGATGAAACCGATAGCGTTAAAGCGGTTGAACGAACGGGAGACACGTTAAAGCCTGAAAATGCGAATGTGGGATGGTCACGTATGAGAAGTTGATTAGAATTCTTTCGGCGAATTGAAATCTCGTATCCGTGTATAATCGTCGAGATAGCGGTGACCCGCGTACAAGCAAATAAATAATTCCATACGGTTTGGATAATGAATTTTATTCTCATTAGCGGTGTAGCAGAATTCTATTTCGAACGTAACACGTGCCTAAATACCGTATTACGAGCTCGTTACTATAGTGGTACGGAGTACGGATTCGTATTATTTTAATTATTCTCAGGTAATCGAAGAACGTTCGAGATAATCGAAGCGTAACGTTTCATAGTTAAACCGACCGAACGCGCATTGGACCGTGTTAAATTTTGTTTACAAGGCCACACGATAAGTTCGATAAAAATGTATTGCTAATAGAGCAAATAATAAATTTGAAAACTCGCAATGCGTTCGGTAAGCGCGATCGATAAGTGAATAGAATATGGAAATACCGCGGTCTGGGCTTGGATCCAACAAAAAAAAGTCGCTATTCCTTCGAAATATAACTATTCCTTTTAATTTTCTATCACGCTTCGCGAAATACTCGTATCCTGTTAGTTTGCTGTCTATTCTCACGATGTTAATAACACGGTGGCGGTAATGTTTATGTGCTACTGAATCGTAGCCTGTCTCGTTCATCGATCCTTTCTGGCATCCTCAACGATTTTAACGGTGTAATTCTTGAAAATTATGGCGCATACTTGGACTTTGCATTGCAAGAGGGGCGACTGGATGTACGCCAAGTGGAAAATATGGAAAGTATCTAGTTAACTAGGTATTTTTCTTTGCGAGAAACTCGCGTAAACAAAGGTAGGAATTATCGAAGCAGCTTTACTCATGCCTCTACTTATCTTGCTCGTTCAATGGACTTTCTACCGCTCGCGTTGCGTCAATCTTAAAATCGTAGGCAGCCGAAAGTATTTTAGTAAGGCAGCCTCGTTCGATCGCGATCCACACACGCTTCCAAAAGGATATTTTCTATCCTGATACCAGATATTCGTGTCTCGTCGTTACGTGACAACTTGATAGAGCTGTGACGGTATTTAAATCGTGGCATGGCTCTGTTGAATCGCATGCATCCAAGTACATGAAAGATTAGAAAAAGACAGAAGATGGAAAAGAAACGAGAGAGAGGGAGAGAGAGAGAGAGAGATGGGCGGCAGGGATAAACTGGCCACAAAATGTTGGCCATTATCGATAGTCCGGCGAGGAGGAGGCGTTGCAGCGTGTAGACACGTTTGATGAGAACGCGCACGCGTCCAGGTGACGGGAACACCTCGGGTCCGAATGTATGCGGGCGAAGATCACACGGTACCGATAACATTGTTTCCCTTCGTCCAGCACGTTTATAAGCGCCGCAAACATCCTTATTACATACCGTGCATCAATATCGCATTAGCATAGACCCCACGTAGGCTAAGCGTTAGTTCTCTGTTTGATCCTGTTCCTTATGAAATTCTGCCTGGAAACGTGACCGAGGGGGGATATGAGACAGGATGCGAGTTTCGCGCTATATCTTGTTAAGTATTCTTTTCCTCTCACGCGTCCTATACCTGTTACACGCGTAAATTTGTTTACGTAAGGGCTTCGAACGAAGCTACGTAATATTTCTTAAACCGTCGCGTCGTTATGCGACCCAAAGAGAAACAATTCGTAGATCGCAATTGCAGAAGGGATCGACCGTTCGTTTCTCTTTCTTTCCATCCCTTGTTCTATCTATTCCGTCTCTCCTTTACATAATAACGTTTTAATTACACGTTTTACGATACAGTTTCTACGACCTCCTGCCACGAAGATTTGAATTATTGCTCTTTCGTGTACCTTGTGTTGTTTCTGCGTTTCACTCTTTCCGAAGAGCTACGAGTAAGTCTCAGCTACGTATGCTGCTATTTTTTTTCGCTGTTTTCCTTCCGAAGCCAATCGGGAGGGAGCGGATGATAAAATACGCGTTATTAACAGTTTCGAAACGATTCAAGTTGACTGTTTGCGAGCCATTTCGCGCTTGGTATTCGATAAACTGTTTCTCGTAGGATTTCAGCAGCTCGAGGCTTAAATCGTCTCGAGTGACGAACATTAGGCTTTTGTTCGTAAAACGATACCATTGCATAAACGATATTGCGTCAACTTTGTATCCGTGTCAGAGGTATTTCGGCGATATTATCGTTACTTTAACGTATAATTAAGTATCTTTCATTTAACCAGAAATTATAAATCAAGGAATTTGGGGTACAAATAATGCACCGTATCGAGCAATTTACAACACGTTAATCCAAGTATCGTTCGACGCCAGAAATTTATCGAGATCCCATTATTTCTTTTTCAGGCAAGGACAACGACTGCGTGGTTTTGCTGCTTACTCTGCGTGTTTTTATGCCTTCGTAACGTCACTTCGAAAGCTGGTAAATAATGTTCAATCGTTACTCTTTTTCCCAATACTCAAATATTTATCGGACGACGTTTTTATTTTTAACCTTGAGTAAAATCTTTTCATATGTCTTTATATATATACGTACTTTTCATTTTGCCGTTTGTATCAATTTTTATTCGATAGTTGAGGATTGAGATTCGATCGTTGATTAGTTTCAGTCAATTTTTACTTTTTCATTTATATTTCGCCGTTTATAGAATCGTATAAAATATTTATTATATGGATTTGGTTTTTAAGTACTTGTATTTCACAGTGGAAATATTTTTGAACGCATGTTTTCGACTTGGGTGAAGTAATGATTTTTAATAAAACACTTTGTCGGTTTACTCGACGAAAATACTTTCTCTTTACGACGGTATTTAAGTTTATATATAGCTTAATGCTGCGTCGGACACGTTAATATGACTAACAATAAGCCTTAAAAAACTACTTTGATCAGTTTTATATCGGCAATGCTTGTTTTATGAAACAGAATGATTTATTTATTGATAATTTAATTAATATATTCTCTATGATAACTGTAAACAATTATTATATACCGTTTATACGACATTTTCTTTCAGTTCACTCGATATCGGTTTCGCGGACACTCGGTTAACGTATTTTTTAAACTTTGGTCTTTTATATCAAACGTGGAACGTTGCGTTATTTTTGCTTAAAAGATTCACGTAATCGCGTGTTCGCAGTACTTACACGACAAAAGTTATTCCATGTTCAAAGAGAAAGAATGCCGTCGAAGAAAAGCGATTTTATTTTAAAATCTATTCCGCAATGTTGCTCCGAGGAAGTATTTTTCTGAAAGGACCTACTATCTCTATGAAAAAGTTTACCTTTTTTCCCCCCGTAACCGTTTTCTTGCTAATGCAATATTTGTACATTTTGATACGAATATCGACGATAAGTTTCGATTACGTATGTACACCTTATTAACGGAACGTTCGTTCGAACCACGACGGATGGACAGGAAAAAAGAAAAATGTTTCTCGGAGGGAAATGTCGAAGGAGCTGGCAGGATAGCGCGTGTAATCTCTCGTACATAAATCTATCTTAGCTGATTGCCAATTACGTCAAGTGGATGTTTACCCGTGGTTTATCGTTGACTGCATTCGTGGATGCTACGATTGACGCCACGCGCAAGAATATTCCCTCTTACCCGTACATTCTGTTCGATCTAACACGGTGACAGATTGTATAACAAGCTTGTCCTCTCTTCTACCCTATCTAGCATACTGACTTGAACCTTTAACCCTTAATTACTGGTTACCTGTAGGTGTTTCGTGATTCGTTGCGAGGATGCAATATATATAATATATGTATTATATAGGTAAGTTGCCGGAAACAGCGTAAGGATATATGACAGCCATTCGTTTGCAAGCATCGGTTTAATATCTTCTTAATCGTTGTCAACGTACCATCTAATACGGATTTCTCGTTTCAATTCTACGCTACAATTTTTCTTAAAGCGTTCAAAATCTGCGTTTGGTCGATGGAACGAGAACGATGAAATTCCTGCAGCTATTTTATAGTATGCTATATATACTATACTATGTAGTAATGTACTATACTATGGTAACTATTCACTGGCTATCTACGCACGTAGTAGCAGAACGTGTAAGACAACGTTTACAGCTTAGACGGAGCAAAATAATAGATAACGAATAACAGATAAGCGAAAAGATGAGAAGCAGAGGTGCGCAGCTAGAGGTAGAGGTTTCGGACAGGGGAAAACTAGAATTGCCGGATAGGTGATAGAAAGAAAGGGGGGGAGGGAGAGAGGACATCTGGTTTTGTGCCGAGATTGCCGACAACTGTTGCAGCCGGGCGCATAACTCGCTAACTCCAAATGGTCAAGCTGGATATCGTGGGAATCGATGTTGAAAACGTTAACAGGGACGTCATTTGCGCATTCACCGAGCAGCCGACCAATCCGCGAAAATCATATAACGCGCCTACCGAGAGAAGCAGAGAGAAAAAGAGAGAACCTCGGTGTCCCAGTTGCGATTACCGAGGTAGCGATGCAATTACCAGAACTTACATCTATTTAACGCAAACACCATTGATACGAAGTCACGTTCGGTCTGACACGCGAATCATCGGTGCTTTGGGCGCAGCTCCGATTACGATTGCTATTTCGGCAAATAACGTATACGCAAACTCAATGATTTTAACCGTTCTATCGCTAAACCGTATAACATGTGTATCGTTTGTGGCTGAATGTAGTGGAGCAATTTGTATCATATGCCAGGTTTTCGTTAAAACTCGACGCGTGTTCGTTGCGACGATTGCTCGATCGATAGTAAAACGCTAGGTCGCGGATTTGTCACTTTTACGATTACTAAAATCATGATCTAAGAACCACAAAATGTAAAGGCTTGTCGTTGATGCGAAATTAAATACGTTTGTTTGTTTCTCTTAGTACAAAAGAACAGACATCGATCTAGGTATCGCAATATCCTGTATATATTACTCTCTGTTATATAAACATTCGTGCCTTAGTTTGCCATTTAGGAAAAAGCTATGAGATATACCAAATAGAGAACGTGTGAAAACATTTTTAGGTAGAATGCATTGTCGAAGACCCCGTGTGTTGCCAGAAAAGGTCGCGATAATAAGAGTTTTACAACGTTACGATAGGTGTTATTTAAGAATAGAATTAACATTCTAGTAAATGGAAATATCGTATGATCGTCTAAAATATTAAAACGTTTGCTTTTTCGTTCACTACGATAAAAGCGACCGTTAGACTAGAAAAGTTGAACGACGACTAAAGTTTATACATTGTTTGTTCTACTCAAAAAAGTCAACGTTTCGTATAAGAGAATTTTGCGAATAGCAAAAGTTTCTTAGTAAATTTACAATAAATAGTAGCATGGAAAATTCTAGAAATTTATTGGAGGAAATTTATCAATGAAAATCAAAGTTGTGCTCGTATACTCGCTTTTGCACGTGTACCTTTCTTGTTCTAGCTTTCTCTCGCGAATACCGGTCCGGTAGTAAAATATAATAGTAACGTGCCGTCTAAAGCCTCTGGTTTCTAGCGTACCTACAGTTCGTCCATTCCAATGTTCAACGACCCGTCGCGATCGAACCGTCTAGCACGGAAGTTCATGACAGGCTCCGATAAACTTCGCTCAGGTGTTGTTGTTTGCTTTTTAAAAAATACTTTCGATCCGTGAATCGAACCAGTTCCTTTGAATTTTAGTATCGACACCGATCGGTTGTGCGCTTGTTCGAAACCGTCTATATCTTCTATCCATCTAAGCGAAATTATCGCGACGAAGAAATTATTGTATCGTACATTTTATCCGTCTTAAGAGCTCATCTGTACGTCGCGTTGGCCTGTCGCGCCTACTTTGTACCTGAGTGCGCGGTGTATACACAGTGGTTGATCGCGTTCTTCGGCGCTCATAGCTCACGGATCTTGCGGCCAATTTGGTGGCCTCCAGCCTTCGTAAACATCAATGCCTCGGTGTGCACGGCATATAAGATCGGTATGCAGCCTTAATGGCAAAGCCGTACGTACTTGAGGAAATGCGTTCGATAAATCAGTGGAAATTATCGATTGCCAACTGGAATATCTTTTGAACAAAGCTCGCGACGTAGTTGCTAGCGGCACGTCTTTGTAAATTCGTGTTTCTACGTTTCTTAAAATTCTTCTTTTATTTCAGGTTTTCTTTCTTTCTTTATTTCCTCTACCTATGTCGTGTCTACGCTTGATACGCTTGATACGGCGTTTTATTGATTACAATTTTGTTCATGCAGGTTCAACTTGCGATTCGTAAATTGTACGGCATGTTGTTAAAAGAGAGAACGGAGATATGGGTCTGCTCCTTCAGTATGCACTTTCTAATGCAACAACTTTCCACGAAACGGCCAGGTTCCGACGATAGCGTACACGTTTCTTCGGTGAAAAGAATTCCTCGAGGATGTATTACAGCGTTCGCATAGCCGTTGGGTTGCCTTTTATCCGGAAGAACGTTTAACTTTCATGGACTCGAAGCAAAACGACGATCGTTATACGTATTTCAATTTGAGCAGAATCTGTTCACTGGGTAAATATCGTGCATTATTTTGTCCATTATTTTGTCCATTATTTCTTACATTGTATGGAACATTGTATGCATTGTATTGTAGAAAATATATCGTATATGTAGGTATATCATTTAGGACGCTTTAGAGCAGCAAGATACTTACATTTTCAACGCAATACGTACGATTTACGCGCATCTGCGCACACGCCATAATTCAGCTGAAACGGCATAATTTTGGCGTTTGGTATTCTCCTATCGAGCGTAACACCGTTTTCCATGTTCGAGCGATTTCGTTTAACGGTAACGGCAATCTTGGGACTCTCTCTCTCTCTCTCGTGTCACGGAGCGCAAGACAAAAGGATTTCTGCACGTTTCTGTTGGATAGGTGTCCATTAAAAAACGATCCATTTAAAGATTCGGCTCGGATACGAGACTGGCTCGAGGCTCGAAGTAGGTAACGCGTACGGAAGAGAAGGTAAATGTCATCTAGCGTTTTACCGATTGTGAGAGTAGGTTTCATGATAGAGGAGCGGCGCATCTTCGTTCGTCGGGGCTATTAGCGTTCGACGTTAACCTTTCGATGAAAGATCGTAGCCACGAGGCACGTGGTTGGTGGTTGGCGTCCACGACCTCGTCGCGAAGTGTCAGGTAAGAATACTCGTGATGCGTAAGGTTGTATCCTGCGTTTTCTCTGTACACTCGTGCCCGTCTCGATTATCAGCCCGTCTCGATTATCTAATATTTGCTAGTTTCCATACGATGGTGGTCGCAATGATACCTTATACAGAAATGAAATAAAATGCTTTAAGAAGTTGTGTCTCAAGCACATGGCGATGGCTATTTTTATCTATAAACTTGTTACTCTTCTTTCACCGCTTATCGTTAGTTAGATTAAAGATAGATATCCCCAAATCGGTCGAATAAATTCTCAGATTTTTTTTCTTTAATAAAGCTGCCTAAGCCGTAGAAAGATCGGAAACCTTTGCTAAAAGTAAGAGGGTTAACGCTTGCACATGGAAGGCTTGGATGGTATTACCTGCAAATCATTTGGGATTGTAGAAGAGCACCGATCCGAAACATCGATCCGTTCGACGAATAAAACGTGTAATTCGCGCAAGCTGTTCTATGCGTGATACTTTTACAAGTATAGTACACGTATAACTAATTAAATTAACGGTTTCGTGGTTCGGTGTTACAAGGGATTACAAGTATTATATACAAGTGGTAAAAATAACGTGTTATTAATGACATAAATGTTTGATCGCTTGATTTAGCCGATAAATCTGCCAAGACGTAAAATTAATTACCGTTGCCGGTACGAACGATAACAATTACAAAACCAGTTTCAACGTGATGCATTTTGAATTCTTAGAGCCTGTTGCAAAGTAAAATTGCGTGCGAGATTGTTGCGATTCAGATGCCACCGTCCGTGCAACTCGATTAATTCGCCTAAAAATAGAATAATGGTGAGCCAGCAAGACGTTTCAACAGCTGGGACTTGTAAGCTGTGTCGTCCATACGACTACAGCCGTGGTAATCTCGTAATCTTTTTCTCAAAAGCGGCCGTTTTGTGTCGCTGAGTCACGTTTCCGGTCAGACAGATTTCTTGCACCTGCTCCAGCGATTCTTCGAGGGAAGTACTCTTACTAAGTTTTAAAACTGTTAGACCGAAGATATGATTATCGCACATGAACGTACTTTCACCGTAATGGTCAACGGAATTTTCTAGTAAAACACTTATGAAAATGATATTTACAACGAAATTTCCATCTACCATCGACGATGTAAATATTCCAGTTGGTTTTTAATGGGCGTTTCTGTGATACGTGCTTCATTTTTCTTTTAGTATAACCGATAACGAAACGATCTTCCAGCCTTCTCTCCTAAGTTCTCAACCTTTGTAAAATTAAGTTTAAAGGAGATACATAATGTATGGGAATCTGGCGATACAAGTCGGCAGCAACGGAACAAGCAATTCGTATCTTCTAAGTATGTTAGATCGCTAAATGGAAGCGAAACCGTATCGATAGGTAAAGATAACCGATCTAATTCACGTGCGTATTTAGATGCGTGTTTGCGGCAACGTACCATATCTTTGTGACGACATAATATATAAAGGTCGCAGTTATTTAGCCTTACCGTAATTATTTGCGACTGAGTCGAGGGCTCGATATGGACCTCGGCAGAGTGTTTGCGCGAATGTTTGGAAAGTCGATATCCAAGTCGCGTAAGTCGCGTACGAGGTGTCGAAGATATGACTGTCTAGTGTGATAATGTGACCCAAGTTGACAAGCGACCTAACGTTCCATTGTTCCAAAAAATAGAGACTTTGTCTAAAGTTGTAAAGGATCTGGCCATGGAGCGGGAAAGTAGTGTTGCGCTATTATAAAATTATAAAACGCGAGCCTTGCGAGATATAACGAAGATATTAATCCGATAAAAGGCTTTTCTTCGTTTGTTGCAGGCTTGTGCGAGGTGGAGTCAGGACAATCGAATATTATTCTTGACATCGAGGAGAGCAGGGGAGATGGTAAGTTTGCGTTTAATTTAATTTACGTTTAACGCCAGGACGGTGGTGTTACTCGAAACTGGACTGTCAGCGAAATAAAAGTAAATTTCCTCGGCTGATCGTTCTTATTTTCTCTCGCTATTTCTTTATTATTTGCTATTCGTCGTACGTAACGCCAAAACACAAAGAATAGCGAACATTTTCGCTCGAAAGAAATTGGAAAAAGTTCGTTCGAACGATATCCGACATTCGTAATCGAGTAATTAGGCGAAAAGTTGATGCTCTATTAATTTCGCGGGATAAAATGTTAAACTTAGTTAAGAAATTATGCGAAACGAAGGGAAGCGAATCGACGCGATGCAATTAGGGAGCGCTGGATGTCACTAATGAGATATTGCTCGAGTCCTCGAGATCGCGCCTAGTTTGCTAAGATAACGTTAATTATCCAGAGTGCGAACACGAGGAAGTCGTTTCGTAGCCTCTTACCGATTTTAACGTAGTAGCCGCGTTCTCTTCTAACCACGTAACTTTTACAATTGCGTAGATGCGGGCCGATGAGAAGAAGGAAATTCAAGATTTAACCGGCTTACAATTGTTACGCCAGACAGGCGTAAAAAATGCCTGATCGATAGTCCTTAAGATCAATTTTATCGGTAATTTAAAAATTTATTCTGACATTTGTATATGTATGCGTTTTCATATTCGATGTACATATCCATTTTAACGATTATGTCGATTAAACATTTTCTGCTGTAAGCCTCTAAAAGTTTAATATCTTAATAACTGGTCCGTTAACGATTCTTATCGATCCAAAAGTATTCGTAAGCTTTTTGGATTCGCTATTGCTTCCTTCTTTTATTCGTATTATTCGTATTATTCGTTTTATTCGTTTTATTCGTTTTATTCGTTTTATTCGTTTTATTCGTTTTATTCGTTTTATTCGTTTTATTGTTAGAAGACGGCTGTGATTCTACCGTATTATCCATAAAGGATAACAGGTATTCGTAAGACGTTGGAAAATATGTTATTAGAGGGACTCGTCTAGTCGTGGAATCGACCGCGTGAATACGTTGCACCCACTAGGCATGCTTCCCAGACAAATCGGTTGGTACGTTGATCGTTGTAGCGATCGCGGTTCACGGATTTTCATTTTTCAGCGACCGATCAGAAGACCGTGCCGGAGGAACTTCCGGTATCTGGCGATCCGTATAACGAGACCACGCTGGAGTTGATCTTTCCTGGAAGACAGCCTCGTTTTAAATTGAATGGAAAGAAGCTGCAGCTGTTGGATCCTCTGGATAGGGACGATGAAAATCTCTCGCACGTTGTTTTTCAGGTGAGACAAATTCTTACCAGACTTGCTTACTTTCGACAAAGTGGATTTCGTAACCGGAACATTAGGTGGGCTGCTACTTTTGCGCTCAGCGCGGTCGTGTGAAATTAAATTTGTCGAATCTGTTATCCGCGTTTTGCGTTACGTAATCGGTAGTTGCCCGCTTCGTGTGTCCCAGTGTTTATCTCGAGAAAGCCACGTATATTTCTCTGCGATTCGTTCCGAGCATGTAACTGGACGTGTTTCCGAACCTGGATAACAGAAACGATCGATCAAGCGAGCACGTACGTGTTTTTCAAATGCACTACTTACTGGCTGCTCGTGAAAAGATTGCTAGACCGATGATTAGTGGAGATGATTCATTTTTTGCTAGGTACAAGTGCTACCGAAGTCTTTGCTCGCACGAAACAATTCTTTCTCGTTTATTCTTATTCTCATTTATCTGCAATAATAATAATAATAATAATCAGGTTTGCTGATCCTACCATCTCTATGGAATGGCCGAATAAAACCAAATAATTTCAAATAATTCGAGTTTCCAAATAATTCGAGATATTCGTGAAAAATTCGCGACGTTTCAACGTTATAAATGTTAAAAAGTCAATTTCACTCGTAATCGGCCCCATCGAATTAACTTAACTTATCCGGATCCGTTTAAAAACCGTTTGATCACCGTTAGGATGAACTCGATGACGAACAACTCGATACCTGGAATCTGATTTTTGCTGTCATTCTCCAAGTGTCACGTACCGATCGGATAAAGAGACCGTTTAAGAAACGCACGATAAAGTCTTTGATTCGACGATCGCTAATGATGGCGATCGAATGCACGATTTGCGGAGAAATTCTCGTTATCGTAAATAAGACACGGTCGATGCTCGGTCGATCGGGTGAAAAACGACGACTCTGGTTTCGAGAGACGCGAAAGGTTTTTGCGCGGAAACTGGTGGTAGCGCGACAGTTTCTACGCTTGGCACCGTCTCGTTGCATTTTCCGCGAGATTCAAGAAGAGCGCTCTTTCGTTCTCGAAAAGGAATCTCGTTACTTGTCCCCGGTATTTTTTGCTCCTGTTCGCAGGCAACGAACTTACCAGCCGGGACAAAACCGGAAGCAACGATCCTTTCGTCGATCTAATTTCGCTCAGTTTCGTTTTTATCGCGGTGTGCTTCGTTGACCTTTTGAACGGTTATTTAACGGTGACTGTTTGCAAGAACTCGAGTATCTGTCGTTTCTAACGAACGCCTCGTTCAACGTTTTGCTCTGACGCGTGCATCGCTCGTAGCGTGTAAGCATGGCGTGGAGGACAAGAGAATTCGATCATAGAATCGAAATAATCAAATCGGGCAAAGTAACGAATTCTTTGGCATCGAATACTTACGTTTCAGATATAGTCTTTAATATGTTGACGTTTGTTAGTAGAAAAAGTAGTGTAAAATCGGTAAACTCTGTAGAAACATCCGAAGGAAAATCAGACTGTTATTGAATTTGTAAATTGAGATTGCATAGTATACGATGCCGTTCTTTGTAGCCACGTCGGCAGCCGGGAATGCACGTCGTCTCTTATGACACTGTGGTGCAAGGAATGTGAAAGGTCTAGAGCAGCGTTCTGATACAACGTTCTCCGTCAGAGATTGCTCGTATTTGCCGTTTTCGCAAATTGACCGTATAAAATCCAGTCGCTTGGAAATGCCGCGTACACTTTGCCTTTGTTTGGTAAGCGGTAGATCCTAGCAGTCTTATCGATAATTGTCGTAATGGCGTAAACGACGAATGTAGAAAATATCGTTAGCCTATATATATATATATTGCGTATATTACGGTATCGTAAAAGCGTTTGTATCGATCAAAATTTTTCGTAAATACGTCCTTATATTATCTAACTCGATAATACGATGTGCCGACAATACGATAATAAGGATTAATGCGAAGAAATATAAAAACTTTTAACGCTAGGCTCGATTACCGTTAACGTAGATATGTCGAGGATGTAGCGGAATCGTATCGAGCGTTGTTGGTAATAAATTTGAAAAAGCACGTATATTTAACCATGGAGCTACGGTCTTTGTCGGTATATTTGTATCGGAATATTTACACGCGAAAACGTGAAACGTATGTATGCAGTAATTTAGTATAAGGTAATTTTCGTTCTCTTTCCAGTTGAGCTGTACGGTGAAGCAAACGAACAAGAAACGGACCATACCGGTGATTGTGCGAGTGTCAGATATAAATGATAATGCGCCAAAATTCATTAACACGCCATACGAGACAACGGTGCCAGAGGTAAGTCGGCATAAAGTATTCCATCTTTTCAAGCGAGAGAAATTGGCGTCCAAGTACTAAATTCTACTAAAAATTCGACTAAAAATTCTACTAAAAATTCTACTAAAAATTCTACTAAAAATACACGCAATTAGAGAAAGATAAGGTGTGAAATTTGATACACGTAGCGTTCGTGTCACGCATATATAGAGGAAAAGTCGATCAAAGTTAATCGATTGGGTGATGTTCAGGAAATTTCGAATTACCGACATCCAGTTGGGTAAAAATCGATCGACAAAGAACGATAAATCGGTGAGTTGGTCGTGCTCGAACGATTTGGTCGATCGTTATCCGCGAGAATGTAACGAAATAAATGAAGCAGGCTTTCCTTGCGTTAGAACAACAGTTTAGGATTTATAAAGTCTCGTCGTACAGACATGGCGACGTTAAATGAAAAGCGAAGGAATCGCCATAACGAAAGAAAGATAAAATAATCGACGCGACACGGTCGATTCTAACAGCGTATCGTGTTCGAACGGTTCGACGATATTAAAATTGCAAATGTTTCGGAGTCGATGAACCCGCTACGTGATGGAATTCCCGTCGAAATTAAAAGTACTACGAATGCAAATTGCATCGACGGATTTCCTAGTATAAGCGTTACTAACGATAGGTTTATCCGCGATGTTAGCTACACATGGATGTTTCACGATTTACATAACGACGGCTAAAGATAAAAATAGATACCTATTACTAATAGAGCTGGTACTATGTAATTGCGTAACAGGAACGATCTACAAGAGCGAGCAGTATTGCGATTACGATAAATCGAACGCGCGAAGAACTATTCATCGAATGAGAAATATGCATTTCATAGAAATCGAGAAACTTCGTTTTAATTACGATGCGCGTAACGCGCGTTACTAGAGAAATCGATCCATCTGTTCGAATATCTGTTTAATTGTATTATCGATCGGCGGCAGGAAGGAAATCGAAATTCCGCGTTATCTAGAACTGGAAGGTTAAATGAAATTTTCTAAACGGAAAGTTATTTATCGGAAGAAGAAATTTGACGATAACGCCGGAGAGGCAAACGCAAAGTTTACGAACGTATACATAAACACGGGAACTGTTCGTCTAGATTCGAAAGTTGGATGTGTCGATTCCCGGCGGTGGACTTCACGAACCAATTAAATTATCCAAGTTGTCCACCAGTCGTCCAATATCCCACTGATTACGTATTGGAAGGATAAATCTCGTAGGCAAGTTATCTGGCAACAGGTGGAAAAGTAGATCGCTCTTTCGATCTCTATAGCAGATACGTAGCGGTGATCGGGAATTTCGTCACGACCGTGTCAAAGAGAAACGAGGAGAGTCGGCAGAGAATTCTCGTGGCGCGGATTCCTTTTCTTTTCTACGCTAACGGACCGTTATAATAGGAATGGCGCGCATCTCGCGAATACCGGTTGATCCAGCCAGATGCCACGGCACGCACTGGCATGCGTTTGCTCTCCCTTCGATTCCACGTTAATACTTATTTTAATGAACTTGCATTTTACGATGGTGAACAAGCATGCTATCGGGCTACATCTGTAGAGGTAACGCATAACGGTACATCGAAACTGTCCACGGCTCGTTCGGTCGTTAAGCGGCGGTTCGCGTGGATCGTTATACGCGACACGATCGCGTATTGGGCATATCGTTGCAACAAATGGTGTTTCCGAGCGCGTTTACGAACGAACGACAGACGAGCACGAGCCTCGTTTCTTTCGTTCGGTAGTTGGTCGGTGAAATAATTTGCGAATCGGTCGAATTTCCAGCCTGTTTCTAGCTTGAACCATCACGGTTCTTGCTGAGATGCGACAATCCTCCAAGTTGGATGAACGATTTTGAATAGGTGATTCTACGATTCTAGTGTACATGTTTATAGTATAGTACCGATACGTTCTACGTGCGTACTTGTCGGTGTTTTATGAATGAACTCGGTGAATTATTTATTCCGTCGTATTAACGTTGGTTCTATTAAAGTTTTCCATTCGTATTAATATGAATGAGTTTGATTTCAATTCACTTGCGTTTAATGGATGTTGTGCGGTATATAATTTATCGTCGATGCACTATCGCACTGTAAGGTAAAGTGGTTTTGCAATTACAGGCAGACCTTTATACCTTCGATCGAGCGTAGATATCGGATAGGTATTTAAAATTCGATGAAATTTCAAAATTTAGCCAAGTACATGGTCTTACCGACCAAATAACTCACAACGATACCGTTTCGTAACCGTTATTTTCGCACAACAGCTTGCTCGTTATTTTATTGGTTTTGTTGGAATTAAGCAGCATCGGATTTCGACACGGTAGCCACTATCTTGAAGCACGGACTAATCGATCGATGTCGATAACGTGTTTGCGTATGTACGTGCATAATTGAACGCAACAGACAGGGAAATCTCGATAATTGCTCTTCTAGTGCAAAAAATCGAACGAACCGATTATCTCCGAATTAATACATGAACACGTTGCCGTATCAATGCGTGACACGACCATGCACTTTCAATTTCACCGTAACACGATATATCGGTCGAGATCGTGGAACGCGTTGTTCGCAACCTCCGTTTAAACCAATTAATCTACCATGGGCACAAATAGCCGGCCGATTTTCCTAGAAGAGAAACGGAGAAAGCTGAATCGCTCCCGTTGATAATCGGTCGTGGTAACCGCAAAAGATCAACCGCACCTCCTCGGAGATATTTGTCCGTAAGTTGGTATCGCGCTGCACTCGCCTCCGCACAATTTCTCTATGGTTACTCTGATTTACTGACTACTAATAGCTGTACTGTGAAAAATATTTTTTACGCAACTATTCCATCGAATTCCGTATGGTTTGGTCGTAGTTAACGCCAGTCGGTTCGACCATCTTCAAAAACGTGGTGGCCGTGGACGCGGATGCCGGTGTGAACGGCATCGTGGAATACTCGATCGCTCCTGGTGACGGAACTGGCATTGGCAACAATGACGGAGTTGGTCGAAATAGAATAACAACGGCTGATGGATACGGTTATTTCAGCATCAACTTACCTCATCAAGGCCAAGTTACTGTTAACCGTACCCTGGATTTTGAAAGAACGCAACGATACCTCGTCACTATTTTGGCATCGGTAAGTACCTATTCCTTGGCGATCCGATATGAACGATCAAGGATGTTTAATATTCCCTTTTCTCGATCGTTCTAAAGTCCTAAAACACGTTCGACGATCGTTTCTACTTGGGTGTTTCGTCTATTTTGCCCAAGAAGCTTCGCTTTAATATTCCTATTTCTTTCCTCGTATACTTTCCCGGTTACGTTTATGATTTCTCGACTGTTTCGACTGTTCCACTGTTTTTACGACTCGCCAGCGCGTATCGATAGTTTATTTTTCGAAAATTATATAAATCGATCGGATATATCTCATCGAAAAATGGTCGAGTAAGGAACGTTATAAAAAGCCATTATGTACTCGCGAGTAACGAAACTGCATAGTGACCTCTGCGCGGTTCCCATTAAGGTAATTAGGTATTTTAAAATATTTTCTTAATTTAACGGTAAATCAAGATGGTGGATAGGAAGGAAGGGTGACTTTACGAAAATAGTCATCGGTCAGTTAGCGTGTGACGAAAGCGTAAGAAAGGATTCGATGAGTCATCGAGACGAGTCATCTATCGATCCTCGCATGATATTCGTATCGGCGTATCGATTTTCTTTACGATTACTAGAATGTTCGCGTGGTCTTTCGTCGTTGCGGATACTACGCGTTTCTTACCAATACGAAAATCAGTACCTCGGTTTCTTCTTAGTTTCCTTATCTTCCTTTCTACGCCGCGATGTCTAACAAGTGCAACGTGCGTATATGCCCATTTTCCAATGAGTAACGGATATCTATGAAATATCAAAAGAGCTCGATAGAATCTATATTAATCTATATTAAAAGGATAATTGCTGTTCGATAATACGTTTAACACGAAGAAAAAAGAGGGAAAGGGATGGCGTCATTGAACACGGAGCACAGCACGCGATCCTACGCGATATCGTGTCAGTTGGATGTGCAGCTTTGGCACGCGTAGCGAGATTAGAAGGTAGCGATTAGAGCGAGCGCTTCTAGATATTTGCATATCGCTTTCTCGGAGTCGACATTGTTAATTTCGCGACTAAATACGCTAGATTCGCAAATTCCCTAGCTACCATACCGTTGCTGCTGATCTCGGACTACTTATTCGCGTATTTGCTAGAAACACCCCAGCATTTCGATACAGGATTGGATATCAAGGTCACGGAGAAAATGCAACCTTTGCTGAATCGCAACCGATCTCGATTTCGATCAACATACGGCAAAATATAAACGGTTGTACATTTGGATTAGAAATAGGTTTTAGGAGTAAACTCGAAATAGAACGAAATGAATTTCAATTGGGTTAAAAACGTTAAAGCTGCGTTGTTTCTTTCAGGTTCTGCTTTCCGCGAAGCTATCGGTGATCCTATCTTTCACAGATTCGACGCACATTTTCTCAATTTATACCGTTTGTTCTTAGAACCTTGCGTCGAACTGGCAGGCTTATCTTTAGCTTGGTGCGATAACGAATGCGCCACCTCGATCCTCTTAATTATCCGGTCACGGCAGCGAGTACTCAACCGACGTTCCATGATATCCGTATCGATGAAGATGGATAAAGCGCGTAGAGAATATCGATCGACGGTTGTTTCGTAAATGTCAGCGGTTGCGCGGCTCGTGGACTAGGCAAACAAAGAAACTCGCGTTACAACCAGGTATCCGTGAGTAGAACTCGGTAGGTAGCGAATATGGCAGGACTTATATGCATTGGCGTATGCACGTTTGCGGATGCAACCGGGCAAGGTAGGACAGCCTCGCCTCGCGGTATTAGTCACCGTTCGACTCGTGGCGCGCCGTAACCTAAGCTTGAAATTTCATTCTCGTTTGACTGCCGGAAATCGTAAACGCGGCAAATTCGTCCTGTAATACGCGAAATTTATTCCTGTGCGTCTCGTTCTCGCGATCGTTGAACGCGAAACGTGATCGCGTGCGATCAGTGAAAAACTATGTCGCTTGGTAGATGCGTATTCGAATCACGATCCTACGAGTCGAGCTCAGATCTATCTGTATAAGCGTTGACGAAAGTGAAATCGCGTCGTACGTCGCTCGTTTCTCGACGTCTTTTATTCCGCGAACGTGTTTCGTTGTTAGCAACGACGACCGATAGGCCGCGAATGATAAAACGTTTTAAACTTTAGCGAATATCCATCTAACTTTGCTTCGTCCCTTCTTTTTCGATGTTCGATGTTCGATGTATTTTTAAACTCGATATTTCCTTGACTCTATACCCAGCCACGTCTTAATGATTCGAATCTTTACCCGATATAATAGAATATACCTAACGATATATCGTTCTATCGTTGAATGGGGAAAATGAGAGAATAGCACCGGAGCTACGTTCGGTTATGACAGCGTCGGATCTATATCTCTAGGTTTGAAAATAGGAAAAGAGTTGGGCGTTCCGTTTCGAATTTGTCGAAGCGCGAGTCAGCGTAATCGCGAGTGGTCGAGCTGTGCGCGAAACGTGCCATCGGCAACGAATCGTTCGTGGAATGGAGATTAACGGCGAATATTAAATATTAGAGGGATAGACTTCTACAATGTGGTCGCGGGAAGCCGCTTGT